>NC_080029.1:90585360-90888390 GCF_030020395.1 Manis pentadactyla | reverse complement strand
AACGTTCAATGGTCAGGTCCCGAGGCAGTCCGGGGAGACCACCCATGCTGCTCTCGCCACCGGGGCTCCAGCAAGGATCCCAGCTCCACGGTAATACTGCATGCGTGCAGAGTGGCCAATGAACTGCGCTGGTTTAAGACAGATAAAAGGGCAAACACAAATCTAAAGACATGGATAAGCCCAAGAGAACCCAAGTCCACATGGGGTGAGGCCTGGGGGTTGGTGGGAGATGGTGCAGACAAGGGAGGTCTATACAGCAAATGGTTTATATTACAGATGACTGGCAGTTTAGAGTCTCTTTCCAGTTCCACTGCTGCTCCAGCCCAAAAAGGGCAAATAAAAGGAAAAGAGGAAGGGCAGGACACCATGATGGGGCATGCAGGGTCAGAAGCAGCAGGCTGGTGCGATCAAATAAGCCCTCGTCGTTTTTTGTAGTCTTCCAAGTTCAGAGATCTCCTGGGCGCCCCATCCTTGGCTGGTGGAGCTTTGGAGGTGATGGCCAAAGCTTTTGATTCTATGGGAAAGAAGAGCAAATCAGCATCTGAGGTACCTACAAACTTCTCTGAATCTCATGCTTCATGGCTTTAGGTGGCCATCCTGTCTGTCCCTGTTCTCTCTCAAAACACACCAGCAGCCTGTCTTCCTGTGGCCTCTATAAATAGTGATAAGCAGATGCCCTCCTCTCTTCTGTGGTGTCAGGCCTCCCCGCAGGGGAAGAACGCCATGGAGCCACCTGGTCCTTCGCCATCACCACTACCCACCCTCACCTACCTGAGCTGGGAACTTGTAAATCAATCTTCACATCAAAATCATGTACTTTGAACAAGTCTTCTGAGAGGTCACTGGCTGACTTAGAATTCAAATCTTTATCCTTTCCTTGACCCTGCAATGTGAAGAGAAAAACTAATTATAAAAGCATAAATTACAAAAATTACAAGAAGCACCAGTACTGGTAAAAACGTTCTTGCTCAAGTTCATTAGATTTCCCTCCTAAGGCCTTTTCCCAATTTCCTTCTCTCAGAGGACAGGAGAGGCTGCAAAGAGGTTTACTTTCTGAAGCCTAAGAGGAGAGGGAAGGCTCTTGTCTGCTGTATGAGGGTCGACAGGGTGGGCTTAAGACAACAAGCCGCTGTCTGACCCAAGATTTCTGGAATTCCTGGGGCATTTTGGGTTCCACAGGAAAAGACCTAACTCAGGCAGAACACTGCTTCTAAATGGGCAGTTTCTCTCAGTTTAACATTTTGGTTTTCAAGGAGTTACACTTTTATAATCATCTGATTTTTACATGTCACCTGCTCCTCCTAATTATCCTGTGAGGTAGGCACGGTACAGAGCATTATCCCCATTTTACATGTGAGAAAATGTGGACAGAGGGCTGGATGTCAGCTGCCCTAAAGCTGCAGTCAAGGCCTCAGTTTAGTGGCATTGGGTTTAGAATTTAGGTCTTCTGACCAAAATCCAGCAGCTGTTTACTACATTTGTAAACAAATAGGATGGTGAAAGAACTGCAAGTGGGACTCCATGATCCTTCAGGCGGGAAAGAAAAGAATCAAGCCCAAACTAGGCAAGGTTCGTGTTCTGCTGTATGGACCAGCAGCCCAGCCCCAGGGGGCCACAGGGAGGCGTTACACTTGCCTTGCTCATTTCCTTTGGAGCATCTGGTAACACTCCGGAACCATATTTTGCGTTCAGCTGGGCCAAGATGGCAGCTTGTACAGCTGGGTCTCTGGACTGAGTGAGAAAATAAGGTATATTAGAGATTGTTCAACACTCAAGCAATCCTACTGCCAGGTTCATTTCTATCTACCACTAATGTCACAAGCACCACAGGGGACCCATCAGCCGCTCGGTGGGGCTTCCCTCAAAGAGCAAAGAAAGGCAATGAAAAGCTCTGAGACTAAGTCCAGCCCAGCCCACATACTCCTAGTGCCTGCTGCAGGGGTAAATCCACCCTGGCACTGGGCAGTTAGTCCATAGGTTTCTACAAATCCATGCCAGGTTTTCCCTACCTGTATGTCCTACAGCAAGATAAAAAAGGAAGCATCCAGACCCAAGAGTTTGAGGCAAGCAAATCCCACTAAGACAACATTATTTTTAACTTCGTTATTAATCTCCTAATGGAATTCATTTTATGTCCCAGAATCTAGGTCCTGACGAGGAACGTCCTCTTTAGGCACTCACATTAGAAACGATGGTAGGTTTGCACTGCCGCCTGGTAAAGGGATCCATCTGTTGGTTTTTCATGTTG
The DNA here is from genome assembly GCF_030020395.1 of Manis pentadactyla. Lineage (NCBI taxonomy): Eukaryota > Metazoa > Chordata > Mammalia > Pholidota > Manidae > Manis > Manis pentadactyla. The sequence continues at coordinate 90,886,142 of NC_080029.1, read as the reverse complement.
TGACTTTCAGCCTGAAACAGAGAGCACATTACAGAACTGTGGCTCCCTTCCCCCCACCTCTCCTCTATCATAAGCTTACATAAAAATAAGTCTTTACAAGGGCTTGAAAAGAGCCAAAAGCATTCTCTCATCCTTTCCCCTTCAAGAACACCAGAGCAGTTATGGGGCAGAAAGAACAAAACTGGCGTCAATAAAACTGAATGCCACAGAGTAGAATCGAAGGGCCAGGGAGGGCTGAGACAAGGCAGAACACTGCAGCTGTTCATGGTAAGTTAACATATTATATGGGTGTATACGTGCATACAGAGAGAGTACATTATGTTAAGCATACATGTTACCTCAATAATTAAAAAAATTAACTCAAGCACGATGTAGAGAAGATTTCATTAAGATTGTTTTCAGTAATCCAGATGAAGTGCCTTACTCACCACAAGGGCCTTCTCTGACTCTACAATGTTCCACTCCCGGTTCCGCTGGTTGATGTAGCTGTGGAGTAAGAGGGATGAGTCAGTAGGCTGTGAAAGGAGGGAGTGACCCACGGAGCCCTGACCCCGGATGGAGCCAGTGCAGCACAGTGTGTACAAGGCCACAGGCCTGCCTGATAATTGTGGTAAAGTCTGTAGGCCCAACCAAAAGCGGTTCACATACCTGATAGCAGATATGTTCTTGGTCCGCTGGCGGTCCAGGGCCTCTGCCCGCTCCTCCAGCTCATTCAGCTGATCTTGGATTTGTTTGGCTTTGTCCTGATCCCCCAGGTCCTCAGCCATAGCCTGCACACAGAGAGATGTGTGAGTTTTTGGTTATGAGTGTGTCCCCTGACTTCTACAACAAGTGTCCCTGGACTCACATGAGGAACCAATGACAGATGTCAAAGAATATACAAAAAAACTTACAAATGCAAAGCGTAATTTTTAATGTAACACCTTCCCATATGGCTACCTGGCTTGGGGCCCGTGGCAACAGGGATATGTAGCATTAACCTTAGAACCCAGGCCCCATTTGGCTAACTCACCCTAAAAAGGCTCACCCATCCTGATATGAAGGGAAACCACCCACCCAGCTGGGCTTGGCAATATCCTATCTGTTTAGATCCAGTGCTGACACTGCCTGGGGTCTATCATATTACACAGAAAACTGATGTGATAACAAAGTAAGGAGAATGGGACACGCAAGATAGGTTTGAATTTATAGAAAGGAAACGGCCAAGGTGCTGCCTAGGGGCCAAGAAAGCACTGCACTGCTCTGGAATTCAGCACTGTCTCCCAATCCTGCCACTACTAACTTGGCAGAGGATGAACAAGTTTGGTTTACATTTCCTTACAGAATGGGGGAAGGGGTCTGAGTGCAAGTCCTTACTTACCTTTTCCTTCAGCAGCTGAGTCTTCTTCATAGCATAGTTGGGTGGAGCTTTCCTGAACCTTTCTTTCTCTTTTACAATCTGTACCAGAGAGAAGATACCAGCAGTGAGGTATTCCTTAACTATTTTTGCAGATAGGCTAAACAAGCCCATTTTGGAGGCAAGCAGCTAGTTAAAAGGGGCCACTCTTCCTATAGCAGTGTCATGCCCCAGAGGAAGAGCCAATTCATTCCAAGGGATACTATGTTGCTTCCAGGGTCAAAGAGATTCTTCTGGGACAGTCTGAAGGAACATGCACTAATAAACAGCAGTAGCCCAAGGACTTGGTACTGTAAGGCTAGCCACTGTCCAAGAGAACAGAAATCAAATAATTTTACCAAAATGTTTTAGAGAAAAAAACCTCTTGAAGGACTGAGCCTAGCAGAATACAGATCCCTGAAGCCTGAATACACTTTAGTCTATGACTTAAAATGAGAATGTACAGAGAAAATCTTGATGAGCTATAAATAATAAGGTAGCAACACTAGTATTCCCTCATTCTCATGCACTAGCAGCATAGCTAAAAATGTCAAAATGAGGGAAAGAAAAGAAAGTCATGATCTCTAATACTGGTTCTTAATGAAACTCCAAGCTCTGGGGTACCAGGTTTCTTACCTCTTCAATGTCCTGATCATTGAATTTATAATTAAGAGCTTCTTTAATAGATAATTCCTTCTTATTAATTTCATCTAGGGTAGGCAACTGCATGCCAGCACAGAACATCTGGACCAAAACATGATAAAAGGTTATTAATAAGGGATTTTGGAAAGAACCTTTCTCAGTATTTTCATGAATAGCTAGGTGCTGTCTATGCACTTACCGCTTCTTTCCACTTCATGAATTCACTTTCAGTGAATTCTTGGTTTGAGACAAACTCCAGGCGGAACACTCGCTGGTCATTGCCATGCCTACACAAAAAAGCGACAACATCTCTAAGAATGGGTATGCTGACTACAGTACCAGCAAAGCCACCTTACCAGGAAGTGCCTATCTCTGTGGTTCTCAATCCCAGCTACACTTCAGAATCATCTAGCAATTCCATAGCCAAAGCACCACTATTGATCAACTGAATCTGAAATGCTGGGAGCGGGAACCAGGCCCCGTAATTAAACAAATAAACAAAATTCCCAGGTTGTTCTAATAGGTAGCCAGGATTAAGAATCAAAGCTAGCACTGGAAACAAATAGACTTGGCCAAAGCTTCAAAAGTCCATTTACAATAAAATCCTCCACAGTCAATTGGTACCAAGAATATGAAATACTAGGTAGGTATGTAAATTACAAGGAAACTCTATTCCCTAGAGAGGAACAACTGCCTTTCAATTGATGCTGGTGCTGGCAAAGTTGAGACAGTGCTGTTCTCCTAGGGACAGTCACTCTCTACATGGCCACTCACTACCCCAACTGACCCTGTTTAAACAGATCAGGAGAGCTGATGGGCTGGGAGAAGGAAACAGAGACCAGACTGGGCCAGGGTAGAGCTGTGCTATTACCTGCTCTTGGAAGTGATCCTGGCAAACTACTTCGATTCCTTCCTATGTAAGGTAGGGCAGGGATCTGTTTCTCTTTTCCTCTCTACTCTGTCCTGATGCCCAGAACAGTGGCATGTAACATTCATTCAGTAACTATCATGTTACTGAAGAGGAAATTAAGTCCAGAAAGGTGACCTGATTTCACCAGGTTAGTTAGCGACAGAGCCATGACCAGACCCAAGTCCTCTCCCATGCTCCCCGAGGAAACTCCTGCAGGGTTCTGGGAGGAGGTGTTCTCACAACCCAACTTTTTCCTTCTGTATGTCCTACCATTTCATACCTCTGATGAGAGAGAGATCTCCTACTTTCCCTATAGACAAAGGCAGAGCAATACAAGTTTCCCTCCAAGTACCCTGAGGGGACAGCACATTGTTTACTACAGCAAGCAACATCACACCAGGAGAAGGCAACAGCCCAGACAGTAACTGTCCACAGGGCCACAGAAGCACCTCTCCTACCGTAACTGCAGCCCTTTGTTTGTTCTGGTGCCACCAAGCTGGTAAACTTTAGCAGTTTCCACAACACCTGTGATCTCGGCAACCTAAGTGAAAGGGTAGAGACACCAGTCAAAAACAGATCCTTCCAGAGCATTCCACACCCCTCTCTGGTTCTGTCTCCCTGAATGCAGACAGGTGACCCTGTGCTGAGAAGAGCGCACAGCTGCCAGGTACTCTGAGCACCTCGTTCAAGTTTAGAACTCAGATGGCCAAGCACCAGGAGCCCCATGCCCAGAGTAAGCAAGCTCCAGGAGAGGAGGCAGCTAGCCTGGTGGGGTCTGTTAGAAGCTTCCCCTCCAACTTAATTCTACCTTACTAGGGAATGTACTTGGAATGGCAGAGGTCAGTTTTATTAACCAAATATAAAGACCACAGAGGTCAGTTTCTGTTGCCAAGCTTTCCAAGACATGGGATGGCTGCTGGTCCTCAAAGAAGGTAAACAAATGTTAAAACCATACAACCCAGAATAGAATAAACAAATAAACATAAAAATCAAACAGCTGTGTTCGAGCCATCCAAACTACAGAAGCAGTGCTGGAACTCACAGAATAACCTCTATTCGATTGGAGCTGTGTTTGTTTTTAACCTCAATATATTCCCTGTTCCAGAAGTCATTTAGTATATAACATAAAGTTTATTTTTCAAATGAACAGAGCTTCCAGGTTATGTAACTCTCAATGAATATTTCATAAATGTCTTCCTTCTCCCTTTTGTATGGAAGGAGGATATAGAAAATTATTCAAACTCCAAACCCACTGGTCCCTTGGGCTCCAAAGACTCTTTTTTTTTTTTTCCCCTGGATAATTATTTTTTATTGAAGGGTAGTTGACACACAGTATTACATTAGTTTCAGGTGTACAACACAGTGATTCAACATTTATATACATGATAATTCCAGGTACCAGTTATCACCGTACCAAGTTGTTACAATATTTTGACTATATTCCTTATGCTATACATTACATCCCGGTTACTTATTTATTTTACAACTGGAAGTGTGTTTATATATATATATATATATACATATATATATATATATTTTTGTGTGAGGGCATCTCTCATATTTATTGATCAAATGGTTGTTAACAACAATAAAACTCTGTATAGGGGGGTCAATGCTCAATGCACAATCATTAATCCACCCCCAAGCCTAATTTTCGTCAGTCTCCAATCTTCTGACGCTTAACGAACAAGTTCTTACATGGAGAACAAATTCTTACATAGTGAATAAGTTACATGGTGAACATTAGAAGGGCAGTCATCACAGAAACTTTCGGTTTTGTTCATGCATCATGAACTACAAACAGTCAGTTCAAATATGAATATTCATTTGATTCTTATACTTGATTTATATGTGGATACCACATTTCTCTCTTTATTATTATTAATAAAATGCTGAAGTGGTAGGTAGAGATACGAGATAAAGGTAGAAAACAGAGTTTAGTGTTGTAAGAGAGCAAATGTAGATGATCAGGTGTGTGCCTGTAGACTATGTGTTAATCCAAGCTAGACAAGGGCAATAAAACATCCACGTATGCAGAAGATTTCTCTCAGAATAGGAGGGGGGAGGTTCTAAGCCTCACCTCTGCTGATCCCCATTTTCTCACCTGATGGCCCCCCTGCGACTGTGCCTGTCTTAGGTTGTTCCTCCCTTGAGGAATCTTACCTGTCTCTGGCTAACCAGTCATCTTCCGGGGCCATACAGGGAAATGTTAAATTGGTAAGTGAGAGAGAAGCCTTATTGTTTGAAAAGGTTAGCTTTTTACTTCTTTGCATATTTATGCCCTGTGGCTTCTATGCCCAGCATTTGTCTTGAGGTATCTTTACCACTTGGAAGAATTATGATACTCAGTAAATTCGACATGTGGCACAAATTCTATTTAAGGGTTGTAATTAGGTAGGAAGAAGAAAAGCTATAGAAGTAGCAGGCGGAAGAAAACCTGGGAAGATTGATTATTTCTTTGACATATCTTCTTGTAGAGTAACTTCAGCATGGATAGGTTTTTTTTTTTTTTTTTTTTTTTTTGTGAAAATGTATTATTATTATTATTATTATTTTTTTTCATTTTAGTTGCTTTATTGCCCTATTCATTTTGTGACAGTGGTCTGGAACCAAACCTGTAATATCTCTGAGGTCTGCCTGTATATTTTTTTTTTTTTTTTTTTTTTTACCTTTCTATACTTTTTTTTTTTTTTTATAAATAATTATTTTTTATTGAAGGGTAGTTGACACACACTATTACATTACATGAGTTTCAAGTGTACAACACAGTGGTAGAACATTTATATACATAATTCTAGGTTCCAGCTATCACCCTACCAGGCTGTTACAATATCTTGACTATATTCCTTATGCTATACCTTACATCCCGGTTACTAATGTATTTTACCATTGGAAGTCTGTCCTTTTTTTTTTTTTTTTTTTTTTTTGTGAGGGCATCTCTCATATTTATTGATCAAATGGTTGTTAACGACAATAAAATTCTGTATAGGGGAGTCAATGCTCAATGCACAATCATTATTCCACCCCAAGCCTAATTTTTGTCAGTCTCCAATCTTCTGAGGCATAACAAACAAGTTTTTACATGTAGAACAAATTCTTACATAATAAATAAGTTACATAGTGAACAGTACAAGGGCAGTCATCACAGAAACTTTCGGTTTTGCTCATGCATTATGAACTATAAACAGTTCAAATATGAATACTCATTTGGTTTTTATACTTGATTTATATGTGGATACCACATTTCTCTCTTTATTATTATTATTTTTAATAAAATGCTGAAGTGGTAGGTAGATACAAGATAAAGGTAGAAAACATAGTTTAGTGTTGTAAGAGAGCACATGTAGATGATCAGGTGTGTGCCTGTAGACTATGTGTTAATCCAAGCTAGACCAGGGCAGTAAAACATCCAAGTATGCAGAAGATTTCTCTCAGAACGGAGGGGTGAGGTTCTAAGCCTCACCTCTGTTGATCCCCAATTTCTCACCTGATGGCCCCCCTGCGACTGTGCCTGTCTTAGGTTGTTCCTCCCTTGAGGAATCTTACCCGTCTCTGGCTAACCAGTCATCTTCCGGGGCCATACAGGGAAATGTGAAGTTGGTAAGTGAGAGAGAAGCCTTATTGTTTGAAAAAGTTAACTTTTTACTTCTTTGCATATTTAGCATGGATAGGTTTTAAACTACTAATTAACCAAAGACTCTTGCTGGCAGTCGGTCATGCTTGATCCCTGGTTACCTCAGACTGTCACTATCCTACGGACATCTCAACTGGAATCTACTTTCCCATGAAATAAGCAGCTCTGATTCCAGTCAAGAATCATTATATTTAAAACATGGACAATTGTCCAAGGGGAGAAATACCAACCCGGTAAACTGGTTTGCTGTTGTGGTTTCCAATGCCAATCCGCACAAAACATCCTGTAACAGTTTTAGCAAAGAAGGGCATGTGACACCAACGTTCCAGCTTGTGCCGTGACAACCGAACCCGATTCAATTCCTCAGGTAAAGAGACTGGTTGTGATTTTGGTGGGATCTCTTCTTTCCTGTGAGGAACAAAGAGCACTGCGAAAAGTGTTCATCATAAACACAGATTAAGATAAATAAATTTTTGAAACTTAATCCAAGCACATGTGATTAACAGCATAGAAGAAACAAATGAAGCAACAGGAAAGAGTGGTAATGGAGTCATGATCCTAACCTGTGGTGTGCACTGTCCTGACCTGGCAGAGTAAGAGAACTAATGGAAGCTCCTGGCCAATATGAGGCTGACATGGTCATTTCCTACCTGCCAGGTGCAGATGAAATGTCCTGGGGTGCAGGCTAAAAGTCAAAGTCAGGGCTATATGTTTGGCTGATGTGCTGGGAAACCCAGCTTGGCAATTCAGGGTGCTGAACTGAACTAAAGCTCAGTACCCAAACAGGGAAGTTTGGGAACTACACTAAGCTTCTCCCCAAAGAACCCATCTATCCTGACTACTAGACCAAAAGGTACACAGCTTACTCCTCTTCTTCATCAGATGAGGATGTTCGGGATGAGCGATCTGACTTTTCACTGGACTTGTCATCCTCTTCCTCCTCCTCATCATCAGAGTATACCTCACTGGTTTTCAATGGCTGCTTTTTGGCGAGGAGCTCAGCTAAAAAGAGAGGAAAAATGTTTACCTACATTCTCTTAATAAGACACTGAAACATCTTTCATTCCTGAAAAAGAAAAGTGGAACATGGAAAAGGACTCAATAGACAGCTAAGACCTCTCAAATGAGATTGTGATATTTAGTCTATATACAGAAATGAGTTAAACCAGAGGGTTAAAATCACTCAGGAAACAAATGTCAAGCCCCAGGAGACAAAATAAGGGCCGCAAGACTCAGTACGTGGGCAGAGAGGGTCACCACTCTAGTGACAGTTGTCTTTTACTTCACTTAAGACACCTGGAGATGAGCAAGAACGATGGTGAAAAATTTATGTCTTTGAGAGTCTTCTTGGGAAAGCTTTATTTTGAATGTACAGTACTATCTAGTATCAGGATACCAGCTAATCCACATGTCCACACAAAGTGGCTGAATCACCTCTAGTACATCTACCCAAATGAACTGCTATGCAGCTGTATAAAAGAAACAAGACATTACACTACATCCTGAGTCAGAAAATGTTTTTTAAATGATAGCAAATATTTTAGGTTTATGCTTCATATGATCACTGTTCCAACTATTCGATTTGGCTGTTGTAGATAGAAAGCAATCACAGACTATGAAACAAATGGGCAGCACTGTATTCCATTACAATTTTACTTATAAAAATAGGTGGTCTGACAGTTCTCCAAAAAAGAAATTCAGATGGCCAACAGACACATGAAAAGATGCTCCAAATCACTAGTCATCAGAGAAATGCAAATTAAAACCACAATGAGATATCACCTCACATCAGTAAGGATGGCCACCATCCAAAAGACAAACAACAACAAATGTTGGCAAGGTTGTGGAGAAAGGGGAACCCTCCTACACTGCTGGTGGGAATGTAAATTAGTTCAACTATTGTGGAAAGCAGTATGGAGGTTACTCAAAAAGCTCAAAATAGACATACCATTTGACCCAGGAATTCCACTTCTAGGAATTTACCCTAAGAATACAGCAGCCCAATTTGAAAAAGACAGACGCACCCCTATATTTATTGCAGCACTATATACAATAGCCAAGAAATGGAAGCAACCTAAATGTCCATCAGTAGATGAATGGATAAAGAAGATGTGGTATATATATATATATATATATATATATATATATATATACACAATGGAATATCATTCAGCCATTAGAAGAAAACAAATCCTACCATTTGCAACAACATGGATGGAGCTAGAGGGTATTATGCTCAGTGAAATAAGCCAGGCATAGAAAGACAAGTACCAAATGATTTCACTCATCTGTGCAGTATAAGAACAAAGAAAAAACTGAAGGAACAAAACAGCAGCAGACTCACAGAACCCAAGAATGGACTAACAGTTACCAAAGGGAAAGGTACTAGGGAGGATGGGTAGGAAGGGAGGGATAAGGGTGGGGAAAAAGAAGGGGGGCATTACAATTAGCATGTATAATGTACTGGGGGGGCATGGGGAGGGCTGTGCAACACAGTGAAGAAAAATAGCGATTCTATAGCATCTTACTATGCTGATGGAAAGTGACTGTAATGGAGTATGTGTGGGGGACTTGGTGAAGGGGGGAGTCTAGTAAACATAAGGTACTTCATGTAATTGTAGATTAATGATAACAAACAAACAAAAAAAGGTGGTCTGATTCTCAAGATGGCAGCGTGAGTAGGGTGGGCAAAATTTCCTCCCAAAACCATATATATTTTGAAAATACAGCGAATACCACTATTCCTAAAAGAGTGACCAGAAGATACAGTACACAAGCCAGGCTATGTCTGTGAGAGCCCAACATCTCACGGAAAAGGGTAGGATATAAAGCCATGACCCGGCAGGACATGAGCACTCCCCCTACCCCACCTCACCAGTGGGAGGAAGGGAATCAGAGTGGGTAGGGAGTGGAAGCACAGGACGGCTAAATAACCAGCCCTGGTGGTCCAGCCCAGGAGCACAGACATACATTGCATGGTGCACTGGATATTGGTGGAGCGGAAAAGCAAGGTCTGAGATTGAGACTGCAAACAGGTTCCCACAGCCAGCTGACCTGGGACAAAAGAAAAGCAGGCACTTCAAAGTCTTAAAGGAACAAGGGTTTAACAGGTAGACAAAATCGTCCTGGCACACTCAGCCCAGCAGGCTGGGAACTTTAAGGAACTCCACGCACACTAACAACCTGAGTGGCAATGCAGCTCTGAAGCCCCTTGCAGTGATAAACAGCCTACCGTTCCTTCCACCCCACCAGGACTGCAAGCATTGGCTGACCTGCCATTGCTGCAAAACAGCCAGGGAGCAGCCCCATCTACAGCAACCACTCAGCTTAGCACAGAGGCTGCTCCCTGCGCGCAGTTGACTGGCACAGACAGTGGAGACCAGCGCAGAGTCCAAGAGGGACAAAGGGGCTTTGTTCTCACAGCAGAACACGCGCCACACGTCTGTAACCCCCGCCAGTGCCCTAGGCCATCCCAAGGGCTTCCCCGCCCATGGCAGCTCAGGGGATTAACCCAGAGGCTGCATCCTGCACACGGCAGACTGGCGCAGACAGAGGAGACGGGCACAGAGTCTGGGAAGCATGAAGGGGCTCTATTCTCGCAGCAGAACATGTACCACTGGCCTGCAACCCCTGCCATTGCCCTAGGCCATCTTGAAGGCCGTGCCACCCACAGCAGCTTAGGGGATTGAGCCAGAGGCTGCTCCCTGTGTGTGGTTAACTGGGACAGACAGTGGAGACAGGCAAGGCGACCAGCAATTAGGAAGGGACTTTGTTCTCCCAGCTGACACACGCGCCACTTGCTGATGACCACTCCCATCACCATGAAAAGGCAGAAGAACCTCGTTCAATCCAAAATCCCTTAAACACCAGAGAGAGGGCTTGGTAAGACTGAATCACCAATCTTCCTGAAAAAGAATTTAAAATAAAAGTCATAAGCATCCTCATGGAACTACAGAGAAATATTCAGGAGCTAAGGGATGAATTCATGAGGGAGACAATAGAAGGACTTAAGAGCAGACTGCATGAGGTGCAAGAGATTGTTAATGGAATAGAAATCAGAGAACAGGAATACAGAGAAGCTGAGGCAGAGAGAGAGAAAAGGATCTCTAGGAATGAAAGAATATTAAGAGAACTGTGTGACCAATGCAAACGGAACAATATTTGCACTATAGGGGTCCCAGAAGATGAAGAGAGAGAAAAAGGGATAGAAAGTGCCTTTGAGAAAATAATTGCTGAAAACTTCCCCAATCTGGGGAAGGAAATAGTCTCTCAGAACATGGAAGTCCATAGATCTCCCAACACAAGGGACCCAAGGAGGACAACACCAAGACATATAATAATTAAAATGGGAAAGATGAAAGACAAAGACAGGGTATTAAAAGCAGCCAGGGAGAGAAAAAAGATCACCTACAAAGGAAAACCCATCAGGCTATCACCAGACTTCTCAACAGAAACCTTACAGGCCAGAAGAGAATGGCATGATATGTTCAATGCAATGAAACAGAAGAACCTCGAACCAAGAATACTGTATAGAGCAAGATGATCACTTGAATTTGAAGGAGGGATAAAACAATTCCCAGATAAGCAAAAGTTGAGGGAATTTACCTCCCAAAAACCACCTCTACAGTGTATTTTAAAGGGACTGCTCTTGATGGAAGTACTCCGAAGGCTAAATAGAGTTCACCAGAGAAAATAAAATCACAGCAAAGAAAGTGGACCAAACAGATACTAACTAAAGGTAAAATAAAATGAGCTATCCACAAAATCAGTCAAGGGACACACAAAAGAGTACAGAATAAAACACCCAACATATAAAGAGTAGAGGAGGAAGAAAAAGAAGGGAGAGAAATAAAGAGTCATCAGACTGGTTACACTAGCATAATAAGTGAGTTAAAGTTAAACGTTAGATAGTAAAGAAGCTACCCTTGAACCTTTGGTAACCAGGAATCCAAAGCCTGCAATGGCAATAAGCACATATCTATCAATAATCACCCTAAATGTAAAGCGACTGAATGCACCAATCAAAAGATACAGTGTAATAGAATGGATAAAAAAGCAAGACCCATCTATATGTTGCTTACAAGAGACTCAACTCAAACCCAAAGACATACACAGACTAAAAGTGAAGGGATGGAAAAAGGTATTTCATGCAAACAACAGGGAGAAAAAAGCAGGTGTCGCAGTACTTGTATCAGACAAAACAGACTTCAAAACAAAGAAAGCAACAAGAGATAAAGAAGAACATTACATAATGATAAAGGGGTCAGTCCAACAACAGGATATAACCATTATAAATATCTATGCAACCAACACAGGAGCACTGACATATGTGAAACAAATACTAACAGAATTAAAGGAGGAAATAGAATGCAATGCATTCATTTCAGGAGACATCAACATACCACTCACTCCAAAGGACAGATCAACCAGACAGAAAATAAGTAAGGACACAGAGGCACTGAACAACACACTAGATCAGATGGACCTAACAGACATCTACAGAACTCAACACCCAAAAGCAGCAGGATACACATTCTTCTCAAGTACACATGGAACATTTTCCAGAATAGACCACATACTAGGCCACAAAAAGAGCCACAGTAAATTAAAAAAGACTGAAATTCTACCAACCAACTTCTCAGACCACAAAGGTATAAAACTAGAAATAAATTGTACAAAGAAAACAAAAAGGCTCACAACACATGGAGGCTTAACAACATGCTCCTAAATAATCAATGCATCAATGACCAAATTAAAAGAGATCAAGCAATATATGGAGACAAATGAGAATAACAGCACAATGCCCCAACTTCTGTGGGATGCAGCGAAAGCAGTTCTAAGAGGAAAGTATATAGTAATCTAGGCATATTTAAAGAAGGAAGAACAATCCAAATGAATAGTCTAAAGTCAAAATTATTGAAACTGGAAAAGAAGAACAAATGAGGCCCAAAGTCAGCAGGAGGGTCATAATAAAGATAAGAGAAGAAATAAATAAAATTGAGAAGAATAAAACAATAAAAAAAATTAATGAAACCAAGAGCTGGTTCTTTAAGAAAATAAACAAGATAGATAAACCCCTAGACAGACTTATTAAGAAAAAAAAGAGAATCTACACACATCAACAGAATCAGACATGAGAGAGGAAAAATCACGACAGACACCACAGAAATACAAAGAATCATTAGAGAACACTATGAAAATCTATATGCTAACAAGCTGGAAAACCTAGAAGGAATGGACAACTTCCTAGAAAAATACAACCTTGCAAGACTGACCAAGGAAGAAACACAAAATCTAAACAGACCAAAAACCAGCAACGAAACGGAATCAGTAATCAAAAAGACTACCTAAGAACAAAACCCCTGGGCCAGATGGATTCACTGTTGAATTTTATCAGACATTTAGAGAAGACATAATACCCATTCTCCTTAAAGTCTTCCAAAAAGTAGAAGAGGAGGGAATACTTCCAAACTCATTTTATGAAGCCAGCATCACTCTACTACCAATACCAGGCAAAGACACCACAAAAAAAGAAAACCACAAACCAATATCCCTGATGAACATAGATCCAAAAATAGTCAACACAATATTAGCAAACCGAATTCAAAAATACATCAAGAGGATCATACACCATGATCAAGTGGGATTCATCTCAGGGATGCAAGGATGGTACAACATTCGAAAATGCATCAACATCATCCACCACATCAACAAAAAGAAGGACAAAAACCACATGATCATCTCCATAGATGCTGAAAAAGCATTCAACAAAATTCAACATCCATTCATGATAAAAACTCTCAACAAAATGGGTATAGAGGGCAAGTACCTCAACATAATAAAGGCGATATATGACAAACCCACAGCCAACATCATACTTAACAGCGAGAAGCTGAAAAACTTTTCCTCTGAGATTGGGAACAAGACAGGGATGTCCACTCTCCCCACTGTTATTCAACATAGTACTGGAGGTCCTAGCCACAGCAACTAGACAAAACAAAGAAATACCAGGCATCCAGATTGGTAAGGAAGAAGTCAAACTGTCACTATTTGCAGACAACATGAAACTGTACATTAAAAACCCTGAAGACTCCACTCCAAAACTACTAGAACTAATATTTGAATTCAGCAAAGTTGTAGGATACAAAATTAATATACAGAAATCTGTTGCTTTCCTATACACTAACAATGAACTAGCAGAAAGAGAAATCAGGAAAACAATTCCATTTATAATTGCATCAAAAAGAATAAAATACCATGGAATAAACCTAACCAAGGAAGTGACAGAGCTATACCCTGAAAACTACAAGACACTCTTAAGAGAAATTAAAGAAGACACTAACAAATGGAAACTCATCCCATGCTCTTGGCTAGGAAGAATTAATATTGTCAAAATGGCCATCCTGCCTAAAGCAATCTACAGATTCAATGCAATCCCTATCAAAATACCAATAGCATTCTTCAACGAACTGGAATAAATAGTTCAAAAATTCATATGGAACCACCAAGACCCCGAATAGCCAAAGCAATCCTGAGAAGGAAGAATAAAGCAGGGCGGATCTTGCTTCCCAAATTCAAACTCTACTACAAAGCCACAGTAATCAAGACAATTTGTTACTGGCATGAGAAAAGACTCACAGACCAGAGGAACAGAATAGAGTCTCCAGATATTAACCCAAACATATATGGTCAATTAATATATGATAAAGGAGCCATGGACATACAATGGGGAAATGACAGCCTCTTCAATAGTTGGTGTTGGCAAAACTGGACAGCTACATGTAAGAGAATCAAACTGGATCACTGTCTAACCCCATACACAAGAGTAAATTCAAAATGGATCAAAGACCTGAATGTAAGTCATGAAACCATAAAACACTTTGAAAAAAACAGGCAAAAATCTCTTGGTTACATGAGCAACTTTTTCATGAACATATCTCCCCAGGCAAGGGAAACAAAAGCAAAAATGAACAAGTGGGACTATATCAAGGTGAAAAGCTTCTATATAGCAAAGGACACCACCAAGAGAACAAAAAGGCATCCTACAGTATGGGAGAATATATTCGTAAATGACAGATCTGATAAAGGGTTGAAATCCAAAATATATAAAGAGCTCACGCACCTCAACAAACAAAAAGCAAATAATCCAATTAAAAAATGGGCAGAGGAGCTGAATAGACAGTTCTCCAAAGAAGAAATTCAGATGGCCAACAGACACATGAAAAGATGCTCCACATCGCTAGTCATCAGAGAAATGCAAATTAAAACCACAATGAGATATTACCTCACACCAGTAAGGATCGCCACCATCCAAAAGACAAACAATAACAAATGTTGGCAAGGTTGTGGAGAAAGGGGAACCCTCCTATACTGCTGGTGCGAATGTAAATTAGTTCAACCATTGTGGAGAGCAGTATGGAGGTTCCTGAAAATGCTCAAAATAGAAATACCATTTGACCCAGGAATTCCACTCTTAGGAATTTACCCTAAGAATGCAGCAGCCTAATTTAAAAAAGACATATGCACCCCTATGCTTATTGCAGCACTATTTACAATAGCCAAGATATGGAAGCAATCTAAGTGTCTATCAGTAGATGAATGGATAAAGAAGACGTGGTACATATACACAATGGAATATTATTCAGCTATAAGAAGAAAACAAATCCTACCATTTGCAGCAACATGGATGGAGCTAGAGGGTATTATGCTCAGTGAAATAAGCCAGGCGGTGAAAGACAAATATCAAATGATTTCACTCATCTGTGGAGTCTAAGAACAAAGAAAAAAACTGAAGGATCAAAAGAGCAGCAGACTCACAGAACCCAAGTATGGACTAACAGTTACCAAAGAGAAAGAGACTGGGGAGGATGGGTGTAAGGAGGGATAAGGGGCAGAGGGAAAGAAAGGGGGCATTATGATTAGTATGTATAATGTCGGGGCAGAGGCACAGGGTGGCCTGTACAACACAGAGAAGACAAGTAGTGATTCTACAGTATCTTACTACGCTGATGGGCAGTGACTGTAATGGGGTATGTCGGGGGGACTTGGTGATGGGGGAAGTCTAGTAAACATAATATTCCTCATGTAATTGTAGATTAATGATACCAAAAAAAACAAAAAAAGGAAAAAAGAAACAGAAAATCTAAGCAGAACAATTATCAGTAATGAAATTGAATTGGTAACTAAAAAACTACCCAAGAACAAAACCCCGGACTAGATGGATTCACCACTGAATGTTATCAGACATTTAGAGAAGACATAATACCCATTCTCCTTAAAGTCTTCCAAAAAATAGAAGAGGAGGAAATGCTTTCAAACTCATTCTATGAAGCCAGCATCACTCTAATACCAAAACCAGGTAAAGACACCACAAAAAAGAAAAACTACAGACCAATTTCCCTGATGAACATAGATGCAAAAATACTAAACAACCCAAAGCAATCTACAGATTCAATGCAATCCCTATCGAATTACCAACAGCATTCTTCAATGAACTGGAACAAATAGTTTAAAAATTCAACCACCAAAGACCCCAAATAGCCAAAGCAATCCTGAGAAGGAAGAATAAAGTGGGGGGGATCTCGCTCCCCAACTTCAAGCGCTACTACAAAGCCACAGTAATGAAGACAATTTGGTACTGACATAAGAACAGACCCACAGACCAGTGGAACAGAATAAAGACTCCAGACATTAACCCAAACATATATGGTCAATTAATATATGACAAAGGAGCCATGGACATACAATGGGGAAATGACAGCCTCTTCAACAGTTGGTGTTGGCAAAACTGGACAGCTACATGTAAGAGAATCAAACTGGACCATTGTCTAACCCCATACACAAAAGTAAATTGAAATGGATCAAAGACCTGAATGTAAGTCATGAAACCATAAAACTCTTAGAAAAAAACATAGCAAAAATCTCTTGGATATAAACACAAGTGACTTCTTCATGAACATATCTCCCCAGGCAAGGGCAACAAAAGCACAAATGAACAAGTGGGACTATATCAAGCTAAAAAGCTTCTGTACAGCAAAGGACACCACCAATAGAACAAAAAGGCATCCTACAGTGTGGGAGAATATATTCATAAATGACAGATCTGATAAGGGGTTGACACCCAAGAATGGACTAACAGTTACCAAAGGGAAAGGAACTGGGGAGGATGGGTGGGAAGGGAGGGATAAGCTGGGGGAAAAAAAAGGGGGGCATTATGATTAGCATGTATAATGTGGGAGGGGGGCACGGGGAGGGCTGTACAACACAGAGAAGACAAGTAGTGATTCAACAGCATCTTACTACACTGATGAACGGTGACTGTAATGGGGTATGTGGTGGGGACTTGATAATGGGGGGAATCTAGTAACCACAATGTTGCTCATTTAAGTGTATATTAATGATACCAAAATAAATAAATCCATAAATACATAAAGGTGGTCTATGAACCACTGCTTGACATAAAAGCTATGGAGTGATCTCTGGGATATATGGATAAATGAGAAAAGCAAGGCAGAGAAAAGTGTGTATAGCATGCTGACATTATTCTAAGACTGGATGTGAATATGTATCTTTCTTTTTAAAAAAAAGGAGACAAAAAACTTTTTTTATGTGGTTGCCTACTGAAGGAGGGAAGCAAAGGGTGAAATAGAAAGGTATGGACACTAAACTTCTTTGAGTATACCTTGTTTATTAGTAGATTTGACTGTGAAACATTGTATTTTATGCAATCATAAAATAGTAACAAGTTATCTCTATACATCACAAGAAAAATGAAACAAAATATCCATTTGATGGTACAACCACACAAAAAGTAACTAAAACAAGTAGCTTTCAAACATTTAAAAAATGGTTTTATAGTTATGTTTAATAGAAGAGAGTCTCTGAAAGATACCGAAATATTTACAGTTGAAATACAATGATGCTGGACTGCAATGGGGTATGGGTGTGGACCCAATAATATGGGTAAACGTAGTAACTATATTGCTTTTTCATGTGGTTAAAAATAAATTAAAAAAAAGAAATAAAATGATGTCATGATTTACTTCAAAATATCCTGATGGAAGAGGGTGGGGATTATAGATTTAATAAGATTGGCCATGTGTTGATTGTTGAGAATGGATGAATGGGTTCATGGAGATTCACTATACTAATCTCTGCAAGTGTTTGGAATTTCCCATAATAAAGAGCTAAAAAGGGGGAAAAATAAAAATGGGCACCAGTAAGTCAAATAATTCAATCAAAGATACAAGGTAGCCACGAAGTTTTTTCCACTTACCTGTTCTGTTCTTCCGTTTTTCTCGCTCTGCTTTTAGCTCCTCCATGGCTTGAGATTTTTTATCTAATTTCTCATCTCGTTTAGAACGCCGTTCCTTGTTGTGGGATGTTACCTGGGAAAAGAAGGATATGTAGGCTGGCTCTTTTTAGCAAACGGCTGATGATAAATTCTCTATACCCAACAATTAATTACTCTGTTCTCCACTGTGAATCTATACTGGCTACAGAAACAGAAAAACTTGTTTAAATGGCAAGAGCACCCTCTTCTGGATGAAGAAAACAGAGCAGTAAAGTCAGCTCCTATCCTACCTGCCTACTAAAGAGCCTAAGAATTATAGGAATAAATACTTTCTGGAAAGATGCCCTGGCTCATAGCTAATATTTGTTGATACTGTCAACAAAGATTTTGTGATGAATGCAGAGATGGCTTATTTCCCCAGCTACATTTATGTCCAAATCCAAGCTTACATACACCTGAGTAAACATCACAGTCAATCTGGCTATCTGGGACAGGATGTTTACCAACTTTCTGTAAAGGGGTGCTCACATACCCACTGAGCTGCTTTTCAAACGCAGACTTACTCAAGAATTCCTAAGGAGTTAAACAGCACAGGTAATGGTGAAAATGGTGAAATGTTCTGTCCAGAGATTAATGAAACCTTCAAAGTGAAGATAGCTCATAATAGCTCACTGACCTAGGATGATTAATAATAAACCCATCTTTTACATAAACACACACACACACACACACTTAAAACAGGGATTTTATTCTGTGGATAATGAGGACCACTGAATCTCCTACCTGAGATTCCTGAATCTGTGTCAGCTTTTTCTTTTCCTGCTCCTCTTCTTGCTTTTTCTTTTTTTCTTTCTTTTCTTTCTTTTTGGCTGTTTTTAGCTTTTTCCTGATTTCAAATCTGGTAAAAAGATACTTGGTTTTTAAGTGCAACAAATTATTTGTAAAGCCTTCTGTCAGATAGGAGAAAGGAAGTAACTAGGAGGAAGGAGTTTAATAAACATTTTGGCTTCCTTTAAGAAACTCCAATGTACTCTGGAAGTACATTAAAAATACGAATATAAATACACCAAAAGGACCTGAAAGCATTATGCTGGAATAGACTCAAAATTAGAGAATATATTCAGGATCCTCCTGGTAAGAAAGAGTTCTTCCTCAACTTTCACTTAATAGAAAAAAATAGCTGATTTCTACATCAACTCCAACAGCTTTTCATTAGAAACAGAACAAAGCCACAGCGAGCCACTATCACATTTTTAAGGTGGTCAGGAAAAAGGCTGTATTTTAAAAGCACCACTTTCCATCCTTCCTCCTTAGCAAAAATGCACCCCACACCCTGGGCCCCTCCACACCAGCAAATGTGATAAATATGCAGTTCTCTGAAATGCAACCTAGGCTCCCTCCCTGTAGCAAAAATCAGGCTTCCGTGAAACAAAACTGATCTTTCGTGTGTGGATGGATTTAAGGAACTTTCTGGAAGGAAAGCAGGAATATAATAAAAATCAGACTCTTCATAATACTCCAAAATAACTCCAACTGTCAAAAAAATTTTTACTTAGTTCTTAACACAGAACTAAAAAATTTTGTTATGTCCTTTTCACTCATTATTCATATTAATTAATAACTATTAATTATAACTAATTTCCCACATTATTAAGGTTGTTCATGTATTTTGATAATGTGGGATAGAGAGGACTGTTATGAATTTACTCCTTTCCAAAACAGTTAAAAATTAAACAACACACTTCAAAGTGATCAATAGGTCAATGAAGAAATCACAAGGGAAACTAGAAAATAATCTGAGATGACTAAAAATCAATGTACAACACAACACACTAAAACCTGCAGGATGTAGCTAAAGCAAGACCTAGAGGAAAGTGTACAGCTATAAAAGCCTACATTAAAAAAGAAGATAATTTCAAATAAATAACTTCCATCTTAAGACAGTGGAAAAAGAAGAGCAAACTAATTGGAAAGCAGGCAGAAGAAAATAATAAGATTGGAGCAGAAATTAATGAAACACAGAATTGAAAAAAACAATATAATCAATGAAACCAGAATTTCATTCTTTGAAAAGATCAACAAAATTGACAGAACTTTGGGTAGGTTTGATGAAGAAAAAAAATAGAGGATTCAAATTACTAAAATCAGGTACAAAGGAAGAGATATGATCACCAACCTTACAGAAATAAAAAAGATCATAAGGAATACTATGAACAATTGTATGGCAACAAATTAGGTAATCTGGGTAGAATAGAAAAATCTCAAAACCACCAAAATAGAAAAAAATAATAGAAAAAAATAGAAAAAAAAAATAGAAAAACCACCAAAACTGTCTCAAGAAGAAAAAGAAAAATGTGAATAGAAATAAAAGATATTGTAATTCAGTAATTTTAAAATATGCCATAAAAAACTTCAGGCCCAGATGGCTTCCCTGGAGATTTTTATCAAACATTTAAAGAATATAAAATCTTCACAAACTCTTCCAAAATACAGAAAAGAAGGAAATATTCCTCAATGTATTCTATACAGCCAGTATCATCCTGATACCAAAACCAGGCAATGATACCAAAAGAGAAAAGTGTGGACTGCTATCTCTTATGAATACTAATGCCAAAAAAAATCAACAACATAGTAGCAAACTGGATCTAGCTATTTATTGAAAAGATGATGTATGGTGACCAAGCAGGATTTATCCCAGAAATGCAAGGTTAGTTCAAGATATGAAGATCACTGTAATACATCATATTAATAAAGTACAAAAACCACATGTTACCTCAACAGACACAGGACAAGCATCTGACAAAATCCAACACCATGTCTTGATTAAAAACTCTCAAACTAGGAACAGAAGGAAACTTCCTCAAACCAATAAAAGGCATCTATGGAAGAAAACGTAACAACTAATATAATATTTAATGGCAAAAGACTGAACACTTTCTCCCTAAGATCAGAACAAGACAAGGATGTCTACTCTTACCATTTCTATTCAAAATGGTACTAGATAGCAAGAAAATGAAATAAAAGGAATCCACGTTGGAAAGGAAGAAGTAAAATGTATCTCTCTTTGTATATTACATAATCCTACTCACAGACTATCTTAAGGAATCCACTAAAAACTATTAAAACTAATAAATGAGCTCAGCAAGGTAACAGCATACAGGGTCAATATACAAAAATAATTGTATTTCTATATACTTGCAATGAACAATCTGAAAATAGAACAAAGAAAAAAATTCCACTTATAATAACATCCAAAAGACTAGCATATTTAGGAATAAATTTAACAAAACAAGTGCTAGACTTTTACACCAAAACCTGTAAAAACATTACTGAGAGAAATTAAATAATACTGAAGTAAGTAGAAAGAAACCATATTCATGAGTTAGAAAACAATACTGTTAAGATAGGAATATTCCCAAAGTTGATCTACAGATTCAACATAATTCCAGTAAAAATCCCAGCTGCTTATTTTTGTTGTTGCAGAAGTTAAAAAGCTAATACTAAAATTCATATAGAAACACAAAGGGCCCTCCCTATATAGCCAAAACAATTTTGATAAAGAACAACAGAGTTGGAAGACTGACACTTATGAAGTTAAAAACTGACTATTAAGCTACAGTAATCAAAACATTGTACTAACATAGGGAAAGACATATAGATCAATGGAATAGAATTGCTAGTCAACAAATAAACCCATATGTCTATGGAAAATTGATTTTCAACAATGGTGCCATGACCAGGTAAAGAATCTCCTCAACAAGTGATATTGGGAGAATGGGATTTCTCAAAAATTGAAGTTGGATCCCTACCTCACACTACACAGAAAAATTATCTCAGAAAGGATCAGTGATCTAAATACCAGCTAAAACTATGTAACTCTTACAAGAAAACACAGGCATAAATCTTCATGACCTTGGATTTGGCAATAGGTTCTTAGGTATGATACTAAAAGCTTGAGCAAGAAAAGAAAAAATAAATTATACTTCATCTAAACTAAAGGGTTTTGTGCATCAAACAACACTATAAAGAGAGTGAAAAATACAATCTATAGAATGGGAGAAAATCTATACACTAACTATGAACTAGCAGAAAGAGAAATCAGGAAAACCATTCCATTCACAACTGCATCAAAAAGAATAAAATACCTAGGAATAAACCTAACCAAGGAAGTGAAAGACCTATACTCTGAAAACTACAAGACACTCATGAGAGAAATGAAAGAAGATACCAATAAATGGAAACACATCCCGGGATCATGGATAGGAAGAATTAATATTGTCAAAATGGTCATCCTGACTAAAGCAATCTATAGATTCAATGCAATCCCTATCAAAATACCAACAGCATTCTTCAACGAACTGGAATAAATAGTTCAAAAATTCATATGGAACCACAAAAGACCTTGAATAGCCAAAGCAATCCTGAGAAGGAAGAATAAAGTTGGGGCATTGTGTTCCTTGACTTCAAGCTCTACTACAAAGCCACAGTAATTAAGACAACTTGGTACTGGCACAAGAACAGACCCATAATCCAATGGAACACACTAGAGAGCCCAGATATAAACCCAAGCATATATGGTCAATTAACATACAATAAAGGAGCCATGGATATACAATGGGGAAATGACAGCCTCTTCAACAGTTGGTGTTGGCAAAACTGGACAGCTACATGTAAGAGAATCAAACTGGATTACTGTCTAACTCCATACACAAGAGTAAATTCGAAATGGATCAAAGACCCGAATGTAAGTCATGAAACCATAAAACTCTTAGAAAAAAACATAGGCAAAAAATCTCTTGGACATAAACATGAGCAACTTCTTGATGAACATATCTCCCCAGGCAAGGGAAACAAAAGCAAAAATGAACAAGTGGGACTATATCAAACTAAAAAGCTTCTGTACAGCAAAGGACACCATCAGTAAAACAAAAAATCCTCCAGTATGGGAGAATATATTCATAAATGATATATCTGATAAGGGGTTGACATCCAAATTATACAAAGAGCTCACACACCTCAACAAACAAAAAAGCAAATAAGCCAATTAAAAAATGAGCAGAGGAGTTGAACAGACACTTCTCCAAAGAAGAAATTCAGATGGCCAACAGGCACATGAAAAGATGCTCCACAGCACTAATCATCAGAGAAATGCAAATTAAAATCACAATGAGATATCACCTCACACCAGTTAGGATGGCCACCATCCAAACAACAAACAACAAATGTTGGCGAGGATGTGGAGAAAGGGGAACCCTCCTACACTGCTGGTGGGAATGTAAACTAGTTCAACCATTGTGAAGCCATAAGAAGAAAACAAATCCTAACATTTGCAACAACATGGATGGAGCTAGAGGGTATTATGCTCGGTGAAATAAGCCAGGGGGAGAAAGACAGGTACCAAATGATTTCACTCATCTGTGCAGTATAAGAACAAAGAAAAAACTGAAAGAACAAAAGAGCAGCAGACTTACAGAACCCAAGAATGGACTAACAGTTACCAAAGGGAAAGGGACTGGGGAAGATGGGTGGGAAGGGAGGGATAAGGGGGAAAAAGGGGCATTACGATTAGCACACGTAATGTGGAGGGGGGCACAGGGAAGGCAGTACAACACAGAGAAGACAAGTAGTTAATTTATAGCATCTTACTACACTGATGGACAGTGACTGTAATGGGGTATGTGGTGGGGACTTGATAATAGGGGAAGTCTAGTAACCATAATGTTGCTCATGTAATTGTACATTAATGATACCAAAATTTTTAAAAATGGGAGAAAATATTTGTAAATCATGCATCTTGTAAGGATCTAATAACCAGAATATACAAAAACATACAACTTAACAACAAGACTAGTAACCCAGTTAAAAACTGGGAAAAAGACATTTTTTCAAAGATATATAAATGGTCAATAAGATTATGAAAAGATGCTCAACATTGTGGTCGACAGAAAAACACAATCAAAACCATAATGAAATACTACTTCACATTCTCCAGGATAGCTGTTATGAAAAAAAGGGAAAATAACAAGTATTGTCAAGGATGTGGAGAAACTGGAGCCCTTATATATTGCTGGTAATAATGTAAAATGGTACAGCTATTGTGGAAAACAGGTTGGTGGTTTCTCAGGAAGTTAAATGGAATTACCATAAGACCCAGCAATTCCACTCCTAGGAATCCAAAGAAACTATAAATAGGTACTCAAATAAATATTTGTACATGGAAGTTCACAGTAGCACTATTCACAATAGCAAAAAAGTAGAAACAACCCAAATTTCAATCAATATATGAATGGATAAATAAAATGTGGTATATACATACAACAGAATATCATCCAGCCACAAAAAGGAATGAAGCTGAGATATGTAATACATGGATGAACTTCAGAAATATGCAATTTTTTTTTAAGTGAAAGCAGTCAAAAAAACTACATATTGTATGATTCCATTTATAAATGTGCAGAAACAGGCAAATCTATAGAGACAGAAAGTAGATTAGTGGTTGCCTAGGGCAGGGAGGCTTGGGAAAAAATAGAAAAATGATTGTCAATGAGTACAGGGTTTCTTTCTGGTGTGATGAAAAAACATTGTGAAATTAATTGTGGTGATGGTTATATGCAACTTTGTCAATATATAAAAACAACTGAATTACACACTTTTATTGGGTAGATTCTGTGGTATGTAAAACACATCTCAATAAAGTTTAAAAAAGTTAATAACTTGTATTTACATTACGTTCTTATATATATCAGCTCACTTGAGGTTCACAAAAATACCCAGGAAGCTAAGGCAGGAAAAGGGTAAGTGACTAATTTAGATCACCTGGACAGTGAGTGTGAACTAAGCCTAGACCTTCTCCTGTCTGAAAATGTCAGTTTCTTTCCATAACCGAGCTACTTTTTATGCTGCCTACACTCATCTTAAAAAAAAAGAGATAGATTTATTTTTTTTAAAAGGCAGCCCTACAGAGAAGCTGACCAGACAGTTCTCCAAATAAGAAATTCAGATGGCCAACAGACACATGAAAAGATGCTCCACATCACAAGTTACCAGAGAAATGCAAATTAAAACCACAATGAGCTATCACCTCACACAAGGAAGGATCGCCACCATCCAAAAGACAAACAACAACAAATGTTGGTGAGGATGTGGAGAAATGGGAACCCTCCTACACTGCTGGTGCGAATGTAAATTAGTTCAACCATTGTGGAAAGCAGTATGGAGGTTCCTCAAAAAACTCAAAATAGAAATACCATTTGACCCAGGAATTCTACTTCTAGGAATTTACCCTAAGAATACAGCAGCCCAGTTTGAAAAAGACATATGCACCCCTATGTTTATCGCAGCACTATTTACAATAGCCAAGAAATGGAAGCAACCTAAGTGTCCATCAGTAAATGAATGGATAAAGAAGATGTGGTACATATACACAATGGAATATTATTCAGCCATAAGAAGAAAACAAATCCTACCATTTGCAATAACATGGATGGAGCTAGAGGGTATTATGCTCAGTGAAATAAGCCAGGTGGAGAAAGACAAGTACCAAATGATTTCACTCATCTGTGGAGTGTAAGAACAAAGAAAAAACTGAAGAAACAAAACGGCAGCAGAATCACAGAACCCAAGAATGGACTAACAATTACCAAAGGGGAAGGGACTGGGGAGGATGGGTGGGAAGGAAGGGATAACGGGGGCGGGGGGGAAGGGGAGAAAGGGGGCATTAAGATTAGCATGTATAATGTGGGGGGAGGCACGGGGAGGGCTGTGCAACACAGAGAAGACATGCAGTGATTCTACAGCATCTTACTACACTGATGGACAGTGACTGTAATGGGGTTTGTGGGGGGGACTTGGTGAAGGGGGGAGTCTAGCAAACATAATGTTCCTCATGTAATTGTAGATTAATGATACCAGAAAAAAAAGGCAGCCCTAGAAAAGATATGAAGAATCTAACTGAAAATGACATCTCACTACTGGTGCTGTTGGCTATAAAATGGAATACTAATGGTGTTTACATAAAAATATTTTAAGATGAAATGAGACTCACATAAAGACCTTTACTAAGTGAGTAATGTGGAGGAACCTTCTAAGTCTCTAGAATGTACTGCCGTACAAAAGGGTCACTAAACAGGCAACTGCTTTTTTTCACCTATATAGGGTGAAAAATATAAATACCATGCTTGAGATAAGCCACCCATTACTCTTGAGCTACTTTGTAACTTTATCATAGCCCAATGGTCTTGAGTGAGAACTTCTGTTACGTTCTCCACAGTTCAGAAATACAAATTTAAGTTGCCCCTAACCATCTGGCAATTCCGTGAGTTTCTTAAGTCTTGTTTGTTCCAGTACAGGTAACCTTGGAAGCATTCACACTCAAAACAAATGTCTATTACTTGCTGCTGACTGAAAGCCAAACATTCTTGTCTAGGATAACTCACCATACTTAATATGGTCTCCAGAAGGGACAAACAGGCTCCCAAGAAGAAATGGAACTAACTGCTGCCAAAGAAAATGCTTCTATTTTTCTTTCATGACATTAGGTAGGTAGGGAAGGATCCTAGTTCTGAGGACTATTTATTTCCTGAGACAACAGCCAAGTATATTTTTGCTTTGAAATTCTGTTAGGAGATAAGGAAGAACTTTTGCCATTTAAGTATGACAAAAGTAATTCAGAATACTGAAGCAGCTTCTGAATACCAAAAAGTGATGTAACATTTTTAAACAAAATTTGAGTTTTTAAAAAAATACAAAAACCACGCTTGAAGGCTAGTCAGATACCTAACTTGTAAATAATGAGAAGAAATCTCAAGTCTTGAATCCTGTTAAGATGGGGCTCCAAATGTGAATTTTGGAAAACTATTTTATTACTTTATTTTATCATTAAGGAACTACAATCTTACCTTTTTTTCAACACCTCCCTCTTCTCTATGCGGTTGAATAGTTCCTGCTCTCTCTCCTTCTCTGTCATCTGTTCCAAACGAGCCCTGTCTTCCTCATCTCCCATGAGGTCCTCTCCATAGCCATCATGGAACTCTTCATCTTCTGAGGAAGAGTCTGAATCTGAACTTGAGGAGGAGCTGTTGCTGTCAGAATCTGACACTTCACCTACAACAAAGGACCAAACACAAGATCAGGCTATGCTACAGAGAACTAAGGCCACAGGTGACCCCACTGTGTGAATCGTCATGACCCATTGGCTCTCCTAGGTGAAGTGGCACAGGACCATCTCAGCTCTCTTGGGAACAGTCCTTGGTCTGTAGGATGATTTGGAAGACTTGGTTAAGCTGGTATCCCCCACATGTCTTCCTTGCAAAGGCACACTGTATTTCTCCTTTGTAACTAGTAAGTAAAGGGAGATGCTTTGACACTGTAAGCATCTTGAGAAAATCAGTTATTACTATGATGTTTCAAAATGCTGAATTTTCTATCATTTCTTCTACATTTATTAGTTGGTATTAAAAATATTTTAATGAGCCATTAATCTGATCAGTGAATTCCTAATGAAAATGGATCTTGGTAAGACAAAAGGTGATGGAAAAGAAATGTAAAGTTTACCATTTAGTCCTAGAACAAGTTCAGCTTTCAAACTAGTGTTAGCAAAAATTCTAGAATTGGTTTCAAAATAAGAACTTTTTTTAAATGAGTTTTTTTTATCGGGTTTGAGGATTCTCCTTCTCAGACCAAGCATAATCAAGAAAAAGGGAAGAGAAGGCACTCAGGGTAAAGTGAGTTGAGACTAATGCAAGGACACTTGTGGGGTCTCAGAGGCCTCACTAACCCTTGGGAATTATATGTATTTTTCTTGCTTCCTTCAGATTCTCAAGGGATCTATGACCACTGCAAAAGTTATGGGGCCACTGCTATAGAGGCAGAAGCCATGCTGTAATGCAGACACCTTTCCCCTCCATTTCTCACGCTGCAGCTTCAACCTGACAAGAGCAGAGGTTCACTCCCAGGTATGGGCTGCCTGGCTTACCTTCCTCAGGGGCTGAGCTCTCAGCTGAACTGTCTTTGTCCGAGCTGCCCGAGGAAGCAGTTTTGCTGGCCTGTTTCTTCATGGTTCCTTTCTTCTCTATTTTTCTGGCCTTTCCTTTCTTCTTATTTTTATTGCTGCCAAAGGTCCACTACAAGGAAAAAAAAAAAGAAAGGAAAACTGAAATAAGTGGTTTATTGGGAAAAGCCAGAAGATTCAAGAGTTAAGAATCTCTGATGTTCATCAGAATGGTTTAAAAGATTCTACTGGTTTGGACCCAAAACAATGACACTTTACATGAAGATAAGATGGACTTTTTGGAACCTTGGTTAAAACTTTGTAACTTCTGCTCTGTAATTTCGTAGAGATAGTAGGTGACTGATATAATAAACAAAAGTGATTAATGTACTTGTTATATCACAACAGAAAAAGAAGGTTATCAACTTTATGGCAAGTCAACTGAGTTAACTAAAATGCAGTTAGTACAGAAAACAGCTTCTCATGTTTCCTGTGGCAGAGAGGGCAGTAATTGCTAAGGGTTGGTATGTCTGGGCTTCAGTACACAGAGGATGGTTTAGTTCTGGAGTGCATCCCAGGCAGACAAGGAATAAAGCTTCTCAGCAAGAGAAAACTGCAGAAAGCACAAGGAGAAAGGGTGAGGGCCACTGTTGGTGGCGTGGATGACAGCACTGGTGCCCACTCCAAGGATGCAGAAAGCAAAGGAAATCATTAAATACATTCGTGTGTGTAACTTTTTTTCAGAAATCTGCATGTATTATAGTACAGCATGTTCAAATCAGATCATAAACAGGAGATTCCATACATCTAAACATTAAGGAACCTGCAATTTACATTATCAAAGTAACAGGTAATGAATGCAGTTAATCACCCCAAAGCCAAAAGAAGCCTTCACCCAGCATTTTAATTATAAGGCTGAAGGACCATACAATTGTCTTAAAAATTCAGACTATTTAGTTACACTAACCATACTCTCTTTGATGTTTTGTCAATTTAGGAGAATGATTTTAAGTGAAAAATATTTTACTTGGAAATTTTATGTACTATAAAGAATAATCTTCATCTTTCTAGCATCAGATTAAATTATAAATCTGACATTAATATAAAATTTCTACATCTACTAACAAAAGCACAAAGTCTCTGTTTCTTCTGTAATGTGATAAAAAAAATTAACTTCCTACTTCACAATGTCTAAGATTCTAAGTTTATTTGGGGTTTTTTTTTTTTTTGAGAGTGGGTAGAGGGGTAGTTCTGATGAGGTTTCTGTCTTAGAAATGTTCCATATGACTATTCTTAAGAACCAAAGTTTGCTAGTTTACCTTGAAAAAATGTTGTGAAAGAGTGCTATTTTAATCTTCTGATTTTTAAATTTAATTTACTCTTACTTTGTCTCATTTTATTTTTGTACTCAAGAGCTAGGAAGAAGGGACAGGTGAAAATAAAACTGCCACCTGTTCTACAATGATACATTAAGTGAATGAACAGTGACTTCTCTTTATAAGTAAATTTACTTCTCAGCTTTAACATTTCAACACCTAGATCATTATTTAGAAAAGAATCCTAATGCTTCTCTTCTAAAGCCTGGTTTTCAACCATTTCAAATTTTAATCTAAACAAGGCCAAAGGGTTCAGTTTAACTGAGCTAAAATCGATCAACTTCTTATGCTCATAATGCTGTTATTACTAGAGGCAATAATGTATAAAATATCTTTTGCATTGGCTTTGCTTACAAAAAATAATACAATTACACACATACCAGATAGTCAATTATTCATAACCAATAGGTTGTAATGGGCATGACCCACCTCTTCCAAAACAGGGTGTCTTTGCCCTTCGTGCTTCAATGGGAATATGAAGAGGCCACGAACATAAAGGCTGAGAGCTACCAGGATCACATGTGGATTAGAGTGGCTAGTCTATTTTTGGCTACAGATTTGGTCTCATGTGCAATGGAGCCAAATTCTGGGCTCCCTAGGGGAAAAAAAAGTATGAGCAAAAAAGACTTAAATGTAAAGTCACACAGGTGGATCCAATAAGGAGAGACTAGGAAGCTATCTGGCTTCCTTATCCTTCCACCCTTTATCTGTTTCAGTTCTGCCACTGCCTGAGCCTAGCAACTGCCACTCATTTGTACTCTATGATGTTTATCCCCTAGATAAGGAGGAGGAGGAAAAGTAAGAGTAAAAACAGAACAAAATAAAATGTTTCAACTTAAAAAGGTCTTTCCTGCCTAACCTGAGTGTGGGAAGGGAACCTCACTTTTCTTCTTTGAACAGTTTTCAAAATAAATGAGACAACAAAGCTGCCTCACCTCCATGAGGCTGACTCAGTATATCTGTCATGCCAGTGGCCAACAACCAAGCTCACTTATATGTGACAGGGCTTTAGGGGAATTATAATAACGTAGGTGACCTTACATTAAAAAATGAATATTTTTATGACTTCTTATGAATATACCTATCAGTATTCATACTGAACTGAACACCACTGAGAAGCTGGATTAAGCTGCTTGTATATTTACTTTCCAAAGTGTCTTGTTTTCGATAAACCTTTAAAATCTCATTTTAAGAATATATGTTCATTATATGAAGCTTTGAGAAAAACGGCAAAGTATTTTTAAAGTTAAAAAAACCCCAAAAACTCGTCTATATTTCCACCACCCAATGATAAAAACCACTTAAAATCTGGGGACCAGTCTCATTATTATTCCTATTTAATACAGAGAAGGAGACTCAAATGCATCCTGATAATCTTCCAAAGATTTTTTTCCCTAAAGAATAGATTGCATTTTAATTATTTTTCATTTACTCCTATAAACCAGAGGTTCCTGAATGTTTCTTGGTCTCAGAATGTATTTTTAAAATATTTGCCAGTATCTCTGCTCCCAACATCATAGAATCTAAATATAAAGGAGACAGTCAGGGCTTGTAGCAGGTAAAAAGCAATGGAGAAATAACTTAATTAATCCAGCCATTAGCCCAGAGATCGCTCACCTGTCCCTGCAAAAAGTCTTATTCTGTTGCCTCTGAGATGGAGAGAAAATGAATTATTTTTTCATTGCTAGAGTGTGGTCGTAAATGGGCCTAAAGAGTAAAAGACAAAACTAAAGGGATGCTCTTGAGCTCTCCCCATCCAGCAGAGAGTAGAGGAAATGACCCAACAAAAGGCAAGCTCTGTTGTGACCTTAAAAGTGCCATAAAATGCACCACACTGGGGGCAAGAATAAGAAAATGAGTGCCTGCAGATCTGCATCTAAGTACCAAGGCCATAGCATCCCCCATGGAGAGCTGCTCAGACTGGGAAAGGGAAAGGACCCATTGTCAGTCAGGACCATCCCAAACACTGACATCCTGCTTTCCAAGCATTCTATAGGTGTGCAGGCTCTGACACAACATCAGGGAAGTATATATGCAGTGAAGAAAACCTAAAACCAAGACTGGATAGATGTTTCTTTAATAAAAGAGATGGGCAATTTGACTCTCACTGACATAACAGGTACTCTAATGGGATGCAATTATCAAATGATACAAGGAGGATTAGTACTATACAACACCCTGTAGGCCTGAGTGTTGGGGGTGTAGTAAGCAGGTTCCAACTCTGGAAGCAGGGGAGCTTGCTGGCACTCAGCTGGAAGACAGGAAGGACATGGGGTGAGGAGTGGTGGTACTGGACTTGGGTGGCATTGAGATGCTGAGTACTTTGAGCATCCTGGAGGCAGAAAAGCAAAGAAACTCCAGGATTTCGGAGAGGTTATTTCTAATGGGCAAGGAAGATTATATTCTAGGTCTCAAGATTCAGAGTAGAAACCACTGTAGCCCAGTTACTCTGAAATGAATCTATAGGTGAAATGAAATATGTTGAGGTAAACAGGGTTCAAGAACAGCTGGGCTAGTGATAAACTATACTGGAATTAGAGGTTAAAAGAACTGGAACACAGCCCAAGCCCTTAACCTGAGACTGTGTCCTTATCTGTAAAGTAGGAATAATAATACTGTCTTAGCCACTTATCAGGACAGTTTGAGACTCAAGAGTCAGAATAAAAGAAGTTCAGAGCACATCAGAACCGAGAAATTGTACAAAAATATGAGGTACTATTTACAATGGGAAAAGGAAATGAGAAACTCTGTTGGCCTCTGTTTTCTTATCTGAAATAAGAGTCCAGGTGATCTCTGTGACCCCTTGGATTTTTAAATTTTAGGATTCAATGTGAACTGAATGTTATACTAAGTCAAAGCAATTGTCAAAAGAGTTCTGTAGTCATTATTCTAGATCTTGACAATGGCCAGCAAGAGGTAAAGAGGAGTATGGAGTGGGCAGGGTTCCTGACTTGGGGGGTTTTTTGTTTGAAAGCAGTACCACAAAAGGTAGCCTACAGTGTGGGAGAACATATTCGTAAACAATTCATCTGATAAGGGGCAACATCCAAAATATATAAAGAGCTCACACAACTCAACACCAAAAAAAAAATTAACTTGACTGAAAAATGGGTGGAGGACCCAAAGAGACATTTCTCCAAAGAAGAAATACAGATGGCCAACAGGCACATGAAAAGATGCCCCACATTGCTAATCATCAGGCAAATGTAAATTTAAACCACACCTCACATCAGTTAGAATGGCCATTATCCAAAAGACAAGAAGTAAAAATGCTGGCGAGGATGCAGAGAAAGGGGAACCCTCCTACACTGTTCGTGGAAAGGTAAATTGATGCAACTGCTGTGGAAAGTAGTATGGAGATTCCTCAAACAACTAAAAATAGAAATACCATTTGGCCCAGTAATTCCACTTCTAGGAATTTACCCAAAGAAAACAAAATCCCTGACTGAAAAAGATACATGCACCCTTACGTTTACTGATGCATTATTTACAATAGGCAAGATATGACAGCAACCTAAGTGCCCATCAATAGATGAATGGATAAAGAACATGTGGTACATATATACAATGGAATATTATTCAGCCATTAAAAAAAAAGAAATCCTATCATTTGCAACAACATAGATGTACCTAGAAGGTATTATGTTAAGTGAAATAAACCAGGCAGAGAAAGACAAATACCATATGATCTCACTTTTTTTGTGGAATATAAAAACAAAGCAAAACAAAATGAACAAAACAGCAGCAGACACACAGACACTGAGAAGGGACTCCTGGGGGAGGGGTTTGGAGATGGAGGGAAGAGTGAAGGGGATAAAAGGGGCATGAAAATTCCCAATTATATTATAAGTTGGTCACGGGGGTGGTAGTACAGCATGGAGAATATAGCCAATAATTCTGTAGCATCTTCCTATGTTGACAAATAGTAACTGCACTGGTGGGAGTAAGGATTTAATAATATGGGTAACTGTTGAATCACTGTGTTGTGTATTTGAAACTAATATAATATTGTATATCAATGATACTTCAATAAAAAAAAGCAGTACCACGCAGCTTGATACTTTGGAAGCCATTATTTCACAGTACAACTGCCATTCATAATCATGACTAAAGCAGTAAGAAAAACCACTATATATAATATCTACCAAAAATGTTTTCAAATAGTTTTATATTTAAGCTTTCAGAAGTTTTGTTTCAGTATCGGGATAATTGATCTGTGTGGAACATCTTGTTCCAGAGTTATTCTGTGTATTAAAACTTTAATAAACCAACATATACACAGGAAACTATTAGTTTAGCAGTGAAGGTCTTTATTGGAAGCATGTGCTAATTATGTATTATCTGTACTGTAAATGAATAACAAAATGCTCTTGGATATATTTAGGCTAACTTCCTGGAAAAGCCATTACTAAATGAATTTATAAGTAAGAGGTAACAGAATGAGAATAGGAGAGCAATTAGATCAAAGTCAGAGAGCCTGAAAATCAGATGGGATAAGAGAAAAGGAAGGAGGAAGTATCAGAAAGAAAGTAGAAAAAATTGGAATGCAGGGAAAGCAAGAAGAGAACAGAGCCTGTGAAGAGGCAAGTGGGGGCACACACGCAACCAGGAAGGCTGACAGAAGTTCCGGGGAAGGAAAAACAAGTGTGACAAGTGCTGAACTACAGGGCTTGGACCAAATGCTTTTATTTCTCAAAAATGTTGAAAACAAGACTATACATGAAGCTTTTTAAAATAATAATTCTTGCTGAGGCACAGAGTATTAGAACATAATTTATCTGTTCCCTTACTTTGTCTAACGTAGTTATATTCAATTTTGAATGACAACAAAAGGGTTTTCTTGGTATCCAACGTGATTTTTACTGGTAACAGTGAAAATCTAGGCTTTCTTCTTTATCTATTGCTTCAGTTATTTCTGTAAGATCACCATGTTTCTAAAAAGAACTCTGAACTACCTGATGTAGGACTCTTCCTCCTAACAAATGGACTTGTTTTGGCCTTTTTAAAAAGTCCCATCTTGTGTGTGAGCAGCTGCCAGCTCTCCTCCTAACCTTGTTATTTTCCCTCCTTGCCACTCCTGTTTGCACTCTGGTGGTGTTTCTCCTGTCAAATGCTTTCAGAGACAGGAAGTAACAGCACCAAAATGCCACACCATAGCATTATGACCTACCTCTGAGGTGTGTTTTCCATTTTCCCAGGCTTGGTTAATGTAAACCTTACAGAAAGAGTCCTGCTTATTTTTACATGTGCCTCAAGATATTACTGAGAATAATTCATTCACCAAATATAATACACATGTGTATTCTTTTTCATTAAACTTGGGTTTTCTTTCTCCCTGCAAAGATACTATACATGATATATCTACTATTCCCTCTCTAACTGAACCTTATACTTAATGTCCAAGGTATTCACTTTGTTCTGGATAGGAAACTTTCCCAACTCTATTCCCCCCTCCAATCACTTAGCTAAAAAAGTCAGTACATGTTTCTGCTTATAATAAACCACCCATTAACCTTCTAACTCAGTTGTTTTCTGACCAGTTTTATGTCCTACAAAACAGGAGGTATCTTCTTTCTACCTGTATTCATTGCTGACTAATAACAATGAACAATAAAAGAGTTGGAAAGAAAGAAGGGTTGGGCAGTATATAAAAAAAACTCCAGAGTAGCTTCTGGTATAAGTAGAGGCTCCATCTGAAAATTGCTGCCTTAACAATCAAATTTGTAAAGGCTAGTTTGTAGATAATAAGGATATAAAAGCCATAGCAGAAATTAGAAGACATAGCAAATTATTTCAGTATATAGTTTTTACCTACAGAGATATATGAATATTATGAGAGAGGAAAAAAAAAGCAAGAGCCTCTGTCTCAAATGTTATATTCTAAGGATCTCCAGAAGTCCCCTTAATTCACTCTACAACATCTCTATAACTTGTTCGTTAAGCTTCAAAAGATTGGAGACTGACGAAAATTAGGCTTGGGGTGGATTAATGATTGTGCATTGAGCATTGACCCCTCCTATAGAGAATTTTATTGTTGTCAACAACCATTTGATCAATAAATATGAGAGATGCCCTCACACACACACACATATATATATATATATATATATATATATATATATATATATATATATACATGCACTTCCAATTGTAAAATAAGTAAGTAACCGGGATGTAATGTATAGCATAAGGAATATAGTCAAAATATTGTAACAACTTGGTATGGTGATAGCTGGTACCTAGAATTATCATGTATATAAATGTTGAATCACTGTGTTGTACATCTGAAACTAATGTAATACTGTGTGTCAACTACCCTTCAATAAAAAAAAATAAAAAAATAAAAAAATAAAACATCTCTATACCAGCCATAAATCTCGTTTCATGGTAATTAGCACTAAGTTCCTTGTGGTTGGTAGGATTTTTTTTTAAAAGATTTTCTTAATCTTTTTGGACAATTTGCTTAACTGTCCAAAATAATATGTGCTATAACTTGGAGGCACTCTGTGCTAAGCTAGCAGTCTGGGCCAAAGAGTGATACCGCACACCAAAGAACAAATGCCCTTCAGAATGGCCATGATATAGAGGCTGCTATCCCTTGCAGTGGGGAAAGGGGACTGGAGTGGAGCTGCAAGAAGCCAGTGGGCTGGATTATTGGGACCTGGAGGAGCAGGAGGAGCTAACAACCCTGTGGGGGACAAGTTATTCAGTCTCATTCCCACTTGCAGGACACAGCTTGCCTGTCAGCTTTTTCTCCACTAAGTGCAGAAGCAACTGGGCAGCTTTCTAAGGTGAGGACTTGGTTAAGGAGCTGTGAAGGACTAAGGAAACGCTAAGCTGTAAAAGTGTCTATGGTTACTGGAGCAACTCTAGCACAAGTTTTGGGTTCCTCTAATGCTCTGGAGATGACACATCCTCTGCTCTCCTGGTAGAAGCAGCTAAAAAGGATGACGGAATCCCTACAGTAACTGCACACTCAGGACTCTGCTCTAATGACAAGAACATGGAGGACTGAATACTTCATAAGACAGTTATTATTTGTAGATTAAGGAACTGCAAAGACCAGAAACATGTTACAAAGTATTCCAGACACAAGTTAGATGCATACTTAATAGAATATTGGGGGCAGGGGGAAATCCACAGCGGATAACTTCTGAAACATGAAACATGAAAAATAAAAGTAGTTGTTATAGGATTAGAGGGAAAGGGAATTATTTCAAGATTTTCCTGTACAGTCTATTCACTTTTTTTTTAATAGAAAAAAACAAAAACAAAAGGCAAATTATTTCAACAAGCCCATTGCTTTTCTAACAGATTGGGTTATTTTATTACTTGGAGAGGAATTCTAGTTTCTCCATTAGAAATAAACAAAAGAATAAAACTCACTACCTCTTGCTGTGGAAAGCAATTTTAGGGCTACTAAGTTATTTAAGATTAAGAGAACGTCACTATAGTCAATCAGAATGCTATCATTCCTAATGTGCATTATGTAGGACACTGGTAAATACTGTTCTAGCTGTTAATTAAATTTCACTACAATAAAAAACATTTTTTACTTTAGGGAAACTTTAAAACAAAATAAGTACAGCTAAAAATATTTTCCTATATTGCAGGGAAGTGATTAAACAGAAAGGTGATATCCAGCCTCTCGAGGAAATTACTAAGGGAAAAAAGTATTTTAAATCAAATAAGGAACATGCAGGAGTGCTTCAAAGACCCTCATCTCTCTCTTACTTAAGGTTCCGGATCTTTTAGGGCCTTATTTGGCGGTGGGCAGTTTGGGAAACAATGAAAAGCTGGATTTTCCTCCTTCAGAGTTAAGGCCACCAGTCTGAGGAATGCTGATTCAATTTTCCCAAAAGAAATCCTTTTGTCTTGCTAAAGTAGTTCCCACTAAAATATGGCATTCTTGGTAGAATTTCTACCAAGAAAGTGAAATTAAAAAGATGTCCAAAAAAAAAAGAGATGATTACTAACAAATTGTGCTCCTTCTGCAATAGAGCTGGAAATAAGAAACTAAAGAATGGCCACGAATGACCTGCAGAGGCACCCACTAGGTAACAAGCAGTACAAGGACCATAACACCTTGAGAACTTTCCCTACGAAGTTCTTGTAGATCTCAGATGGTAAGGTCTCAGTTTAAGAAAAGAGGCTGTCAGGAATCACCAGCTCAGAATCCTCAAATACCCATCAGTCCCAGGGACTCGGCCCCTCCACACCCACCTCATCATCACTGTTGGACGTCTCAGAGTCTGAGGAGGCTGCAGGCTGACTCACAGGTGGCTCCTTCTCCTCAGAGTCGCTGCGTTTCCGCTTTGCCAGGAACAAGAGCTCCTAATAGGGCAGAAGCAGCCACACTGAGTTTCATTTAATAGAGAAGAAATATCCAAAATTAATAAAATGCCCACCCTTCCTAGATCTCTTCTACTTCTTTGTGCTTTCAACTGAAGGACACCATCATGGGAACTATTGTCATACTATATGAACAAACCAACTAACAGTATTCTGTAAGTGCTGAAGAAATGTTTTCTAATCTGTCCCCTCCCTCTGATGGGAAATGTTTATCCGAAATGGAACAGTGACTAGATAACTGAACTGGAAGCTACCCCCAAACTGTTACCATTTCCTCTATAAGCTATAGAAGTGCTAATTATCAGGAGTGAAAAATGGTAAGAACCATGTTTACAAAGGTAATTTGCTCACTGTTTTTACTGGTATAGCTCACTGCTACTCTGAGAATCTTATTGTAATTAAGGGTAAAACTGGCATTTGTGGTGATGTTTTGAATAAGCTGACAAACTACAAGCTTCTGAGGTCATCTTTTAGTTTGAATGCTTAACCCAGGAAAAAAGAAATATATATCTGGTTTCAATTTAGGGTCTGACAACAAGCAGTAAGTGTCTGGCCACTAAATCAGTATCCTAATTTGACAGCCAAAATATTCCCATCACCACCCTGCCGCATCCTGCTGATTTAATAGATTAGAGAAGAAGGAATGTGCCATTAAATAAGTCACAGTTACAACCAGAATTTACTCTCACATGGTTTCCCCTCTCCTGTTAACTTCTCCCCAACTCAGTCCAGTCACTCAAAAATGCAACAAAAGGATACTTGCTCTGGTTCTTGCTCTCTACTAATATCAATACTAGCCAAAATATTATTGTACTTAGTAGATGTCAGATATTTTCCTAAGCATCTAACATTCAATCTTCCTGATAACCTTACAGTAAAGTATCATTATTATCCCCATTTAAAGATAAAGAAACTAAGAAGCAGAAGGATTAATAACTCACTCAAGGTAACACAGTACATGACAGAGCCAGGATTCAAACCAGGGCAAACAGAATCCTAGCTCCAAATTCATGGTTTACTAGTCTAAGAACATTTTCCTTTCTGCCAAGAAAGAGACAAATACAACTAATAAATACTAGCTTGGCACTTGATGACAATGGCGCTATACAATTATAGGTCAAGTGCCAAGCTAGATTTTAAAATAATAGATTGCTACAAAGTATCTGTTTTCTTTTTCCAGTCTCTATTTTAGGAGTATACCCTCCTTGGCCAGAATGAGAAAATGACCTTCTCAGATTAACAGCTGCTGTGCTGTCTTCTTCAGAGGCAGTCATGAAGTGTTACTCTTCCCATTTCATTAGAGAGACCTAGCATACTAACTTCCTGAAAAGGCTGAAGATCATTAAAAATATTACTTTTTTATACCAAAATGGTAATACCTATTGACCAAATGCAGATTACAGTAATATTTGTGTTTATGGTCTTTTAAAACCTTAATGTACTGTCACTATTTGCAGATGACATGATATTATCCACCAAAAAAAGCTACTAGAATAACTGAATTCAGCAAAGTTGCAGGATACAAAATTAACACACAGAAATCTGTTGAATTCCTATATACTAACAACAAATTAGCAGAAAGAGAAATCAGGAAAAGAACTCCATTTACAACTGCATCAAAAGAATAAAATACCTAGGAATAAACCTAACCAAGGAGATGAAAGACCTATACCCTGAAAACTACAAGACACTCAAGAGAGAAATTAAAGAAGACACCAATAAATGGAATTCTAACCCATGCCCATGGGATAGTAAGAATTAATATTGTAAAATGGCCATCCTGCCCAAAACAATTTACGGACTCAATGCAATCCCTACCAAAATACCAAAGCATTCTTCAATGAAGAGAATAAATAGTTCTAAAATTCATATGGAACCACAAAAGACCCCGAATAGCCAAAGCAGTCCTGAGAAAGAACAAAGCTGGATTACGCTCCCTGACTTCAAGCTCTCCTACGAAGCTACAGTAATCAAAACAATTTGGTACTGGCACAAAACAGACCAGTAAATCAATGGAACAGAATAGAGGCCCAAATATAAACCCACACATATATGGTCAATTAATATATGATAAAGGAGCCATGAATATACAATGAGGAAAAGACAGCCTCTTCAACAGCTGGTGTTAGCAAAACTGGACAGCTACATGCAACAGAATGAAACTGGATCCTTGTC
Organism: Manis pentadactyla; assembly: GCF_030020395.1. NCBI lineage: Eukaryota > Metazoa > Chordata > Mammalia > Pholidota > Manidae > Manis > Manis pentadactyla. Next base: position 90,846,397 of record NC_080029.1, on the reverse strand, counting down.
TAACCCCATACACAAAGTAAACTCAAAATGGATCAAAGACCTGAATGTAAGTCATGAAACCATAAAACTCTTAGAAGAAAACATAGGCAAAAATCTCTTGAATATAAGCATGAGCAATTTTTTCCCAGACATATCTCCTTGGGCAAGGGAAACAAAAAATGAACAAGTGGACTACATCAAACTAAAAAGCTTCTGTACAGCAAAGGACACCATCAGTAGAACAAAAAGGCATCCTACAGTATGGGAGAATATATTCATAAACAACTCACCTGATAAGGGGTTAACATCCAAAATATACAAAGAATTCATACAACTCAACACCAAAAAAGCAAATAACCCAATAAATAAATGGGCAGAGGACCTGAACAGACACTTCTCCAAAGAAAAAATACAAATGGTCAACAGGCACATGAAAAGATGCTCCACATCACTAATCATCAGGCAAATGCAAATTAAAACCACAATTAGGTATTGCCTCACACCTGTTTGGACTGGCCACTATCCAAAAGACAAGAAATAACAAATGCTGGTGAAGATGCAGAGAAATAGCAACCCTCCTACCCTGTTGGTGGGAATGCAAATTGGTTCAACGTTGTGGAAAGCAGTATGGAGGTTCCTCAAAAAACTAAAAATAGAAATACCACTTGACCCTAGGAGGTAATTTCATTCCTAGGAATTTACCCGAAGAAAACAAAATCCCTGATTCAAAAAGATATATGCATCCCTATGTTTATTACCACATTATTTGCAATAGCCAAGTTATGGAAGCAACCTAAGTGTCCATCAATAGATGAATGGATAAAGATGTGGTACATATATAAAATGGAATATTACTCAGCCATAAAAAGAAAAGAAATCCTGCTATTTGCAACATGGATGGATCTAGAGGGTATTATGCTCAGTGAAATAAGCCAGGCAGAGAAAGACAAATACCATATGATTTCATTTATTGTAGAATATAAAAATTAAGCAAAACAAAATGAATATAAAACAGCAGTAAGCTCATAGACACTGAGAAATGACTAGCGGTTGCCAAGAGGAAGGGGTTGGGGTAGGTGCAGTGGGGGAAAGGGGGTAAAAGGGCACAATAATTCACAATCACAATATAAGTTCATCACGGGGACTGTTGAACCAGTGTGATACACATTTGAAACCAACATAAGATTGTATATTAGCAATACTTTAATAAAAAATAAATTTAAAATATATAAAATTAACTGAGCATCAAAAAAGAAGTTAACTTTCTCAAATTAAAAAAGAACTTAAGGTGCAACTTTCATACACAACATTTTATCCTTTCTTATGCACAGGTCTATGAATTTGACAAATACATACATTTAACCTCTCCCACAGTCAAGATACAGGACAGTTCTATCATCCCAAATACTGCTGTAATTTGCATTTAGTCAATAAGAGTTACTGCTGTGGAATGAAAAAGTAAAGTGTTCTTATGCTCATCAGCCCTTTCATATTCCTCCCCCAATCCCTTGGCAATCACAGACCTCTTTTCTGTCCCTATAGCTCTGCCTTTCATAGAATATCATATAAATGAAATCACACAGTATGTAGCCTTTTGAGTCTGGCTTCTTTAATAGCATAACAGGCATTTGAGATTTATCTATGTTGTGCACATAGCAGTAGTTTGTCCCTTTCATTGTTAAATAGTATTCCACTGTATGGATGTACCACCTTTATCCATTTGTCAGTTGAAAAACATTTGTGTTGTTTCCATATGGGGGCAATTATATGTTCATGTACAGGTTTTTTTTGTAAACATAAGTTTTTATTTCACTTGGGTAAATACCTAGGAGTGTTTGCTAGGTTATATGGTAATTTGTGTATGACCTTTACCATTATCTTTTTCCCACATTACCTTAATGCAGTTTTGTAAAACTGAGAAAGATTTCTGGTAAGTAATCTCTTTCCTGACCCTCTAATATTTACAAATGCACTACAACTGTTTTATAACCAACTTATTATAACAGATTTAGATACACTATCAAATCCTTCTCTGAAACATTAAGCTATTAAAAGCAGTTAGACATACATTAAAAGTTATTGTAATAAAAGTGTTAAGATGTTAGTACTGCCTTAGTATTCAAGATGTTCCACTCTACACTTAAAACCTAACAAATGGCTCTCCTTCATCAATGAACAATTGCATATGATAGGCACAGTTTCCCTTTTACAACATTAAATACCTTATTAACAATAGTATGGAGATAGCAAAGACCCTCTTAACAGTGTGAAAGATACCCTTTCCATAAGTGAGAACTGTAAAGGAAGTTACTGGGAAATTCATGGCAAGCCTATGTATTATAGTTAAATCCTTCATATTCTATTGAGGACTCGTAAGTACAGGTAAACAGACCAATGTGCAGCAGAAAGATCTTTCCAACACTCACACATGAAGAGGCCATCACATCTGCTACCTGTAGGGGTTACCTTATCCAACACCTGTACTCAAAAAAGCCAAAGTGAAACTAATACACACACAAGGTTAGGTCCACCTGCAGCTCTATCCTGCCGGCCCTCTTCACTGTGTTACGACTCATACGTTTCTGTGTATCAGGTGCTCTCACACCATCATCCCTGTATGTCTTCTCATCCAGTGGAAAATCTTCCCTACTTATCTTGGCATTCCTCTACGGGAATGGCAGTGTGGGTGAGGTGCCAGCATGGTTCATCAAATTTAAGCTGAACTAAAGATCTGCTTAAAGTAATGCCAATGCCCAACGTGGTTTCTAGAGCAGTTTCATTAACATTGCCTAAAATCCTAGTTAACTAGATTGCCAAAACTGAGACTCTAAAATAGAGCAAATCTAATTACACTAAGGTGGTGTTTATTAAAATAGCATTACTCTGGTTAAGATTAGAATTCTAATCCATCAGTATATGAAGACTCAAAAACCTTAAGATTTAATTCCTCCAGCCTATCATTCACAAATAGTGTACTTTTTGTGATGTTATGTCAAAATTAACCTGTAATAAAGCAACTTCTTAGTCCTTTCTTACTTAAAGGAAGTTAAATATCATCTCTTTAAATCAAACCTCCTATGATCACATGGAAGTGGAATACACAGTCTATACCCCAGAAAAGGAAAATAAAAGCCCATGTGTATAAACATCAGTTTTTTATAGCTAATTAAGCATGCTGAGAGCTCTTTTTCATGTATTCATTCCACAAATAAAACTAATATAAGAAATTACTACCAGCCAGGGGGACCAAATATCTTGGTTTGCTTCAGGCTGTTCTGGTTTTAGCACTGGAAGTCCTGAATTCTGGGAAACTCTTCAGTTCCAGGCAAACCAGGACAGATGGTCACTCTACTACCGGCACCTATTTTGTACCAAGCCCAGGGCAGTCATGAAAAAAATACACAGTCCTTGACTGCATGGAATTAAAAATCAACTGAGGGAGACAGACAATAACCAAGTTAAAAAACTATTTTATCTAGTGGTAAGTGCTTCGAAGGAAGTGAATGGGGCACCTATCTAACTGCGGTGATCAGGGAAGGCTTCTCTGGGGCAATGGCAGTTAGGCTGAGACTAAAAACTTCTCAGGAAGAAAGAAGGGTATGTTTTCTGGTCAGAGGTCTCCAGATGGAATAGCCAAGGCCCTGAAGTGAGCAACAGCTTGGCTTAGTCAAAGAACTGAAAGAGAACCAATATGACTGGAGCTTAGCAGGCAAGGGGGAGAATGGAATGAGGCAGGTTGGAGGTTAAGAAAAAACCAGATCACTCCAAGGTTTATAAAGCAGCTTCAGGAGCAGAGATTTTATTTTGAAGGCAGTGGGGAGCCATCAAATGGTTTTAAGCAGAGGAGTAAACAACCCTCAAGGGTTTTTAAAGGAGCCCTCTGACAAAGAAGCAGACTAAAGGGGCCAGGGTAAAAACGCAGAGTCAAGAAGGAATCCACAGCAGCAGCATCAGAGTGGATGGTGAACTGGACAAGGGAAGGAAACACAGGGACAGAGAGAAATGGGAAGACTTGAGAGATGTTGAGGAAAGAGTAGTAATTCAGAGGTTTAAATTTGAGATGTTAATTCCTGTTTTCACTTCATATCAGAGTTGTTGATAGATGAGCACGATTCCAACAGGGGTAAGGAACAGAGCCATTGCATGTGTTTGTTGGGCAGCGGGGTATTTCTGTTTTGTATGAACTGTTTCAACAAGCAAATGTTATTTTTTTTATTGAAGTATCGCTGATGGTAACAATCTTATGTTGGTTTCAAATATACGACACAGTGGCTCAACAGTTACCCATATTCAATCTTCACCCCCTTTACTGCAGTTACTATCTATCAATGCAAAAAGATGTTACAAAATCATTGACTATATTCTCCATGCTGTACTACCATCCTGTGACCAACTTTTATTATGACTGCAAATTATTGTGTCCCTTTATCCCCTTCACCCTCCCCCCAAACCCGCCCTAACCCTTTCCCCTTGGTAACCACTTGTTCATTCTCAGTGTCTATGAGTCTACTGCTATTTTGTTCCTCTTGTACTATTTTTATAATTAAAAGAAAATCAAAACAATGAACATACATAAAATCCCTTCTGAAGTAGTAATTCCAAAGTGGTGGTAGAACAACCCTTTACATTTCATATGATTGGCACTAAAGATGGAAACTTCCCCTTCAAGTTTCTAGCAAAGTAATTCTAACTTTGGTTAGATAAAATACAAAGTTATATATGTAAATGCCCACAATGTTATAGACTTGACAACATAAAATCAGTTTTCACCCATTCAAATAAAGGGAACATAAAATTTTTTAACTACTGTTACTTGTTTTTACTTAATACATTCTAATACACTTGCTAACTCGTACACATTTTTATCCTTTAAAGAAGGGATATCAGTATTACAGTAGGGCTGGAGCAAGAATCCACAAATTACAGTGTCCCTCATCTCTAAGTAGTCATACTGTAACCAGACAAGTTAGAAACTTTTCACTGTGGCTATAGCAAGCAGCATTTGCTTATTCAACAAAGATTCAAAGATTTATTAAGTGTCTACTCTGTGTCAGGCAGGTACTATTTTCAACTACCCTCTTGATGTCTCCACTTGGATATCTCACAGACAAATTTAAACTCTATACATTCCAGACTGAACTCATGTTCTTCACCTTTAGACCTGATCTTCCTTCAGGGTTCACCATTTCATGCCAGAACCTCCTCTTCCTCACCCCCAACATCCAGTCATTAAGTCCTTTCAGTTGTATATCCTGAATATTATGTCCAGTTGATTCTACTTTCTGTGGTCTAACTGTCATACCAGTACAAGTCAGACATTCATTCAACAGCTATTGACAGGGTGCCTACTGCACTCCAGGAACTGTTCTAGGTACAGGGATACTACACAAACAGCCCTGTCCTCCTGGAGCTTCCATTCTAATGGAACTTCTGCTCTCAACCATCTGTCACCTGGACTCCTCTGTCATCTAACTAATGCCTGTTCTCCATATTACTCTCCATATAGCAGCCTGGACAAACTTTTTAAAAGACAAATCTGACACCTTTTCGAACTTAAAATCCCTCAATGGTTCCTTATTACTCTCAGAGTAAGGTCCAAAGTCCTTAATATTGCCAATATGGCCCTGCCATTGGTTTTAAAACTTCTTTTTAACCCCAGCCACCAGTAAGTCAGATAAATTAGACCTCATGACCCAGTATAGACATGTATGTATGTATGCGAAACACAAATAAAGTTCCATGAAACAATATTTATCTTTACTAGATCTAACACACAATGTTTTCTATTTGATTCAATTTCATTTTTATTTTTAATGCTGGTTGTGACCTACTAAAGTAGCTTTTCCAGCTACAAAGGGTCCAAACAGAGATGACTTCTGCAGCTACTTCTGTACCACTCTCTCTCCAATTATTCCAGTTTGGGGATAATTTTTTATTGTATTCCAGTCACCCTGCATTTCTTTCACTTTGAGTGCTGGTCCTTCCTGCCTCGATGCTTTTGTATATGCTGGTCCCTCAACCATGAACATTCCACACATCCCTGTACTCTTCAGTCTCCTCCTAATCTTTTCTCTAACATACATTCGGGTCTCAGTTTAAATGTCACTCCCACCTCGCTAGTACACGGTCCTGGTCTACTCGCTCTTCCTTCATAGCCTGTAGTGATATTGTAAGGAAATGACGTTCCAAGCAATGCCTGCTTTCCCTCCCGCCCATCTTTTGGCTCCTCCTCCTTTCCTCTTCTCTCTCTCCTCTAAGACCCTGGAACGTAGAAACTGCTCCCATTTTGTTCCCCAACAGCCTAGTATCTAGCACTAACAAATTTGCTGAAAGATAAATAATCTCTGCTTTTGGAGAACCTACAGTCAAGGAAGGGAGCAAGAAGTATACCAACAGAACCAGTATGGAAAGATGGGCTTTGAATTTTTCCTAAAAACTTCTGTTAGTTCCTGTGGGACTCAGTCTTTCAAGCACTAGTTCTAAAGGAAAGTGGAATTACCAACAAAGATATACCAAGCTACATGCAACATTAGGACACAAATTAAAAACTCCACAAGTTAACACTGAAACTTCTTACAAGTTCATTTTAGACTTCAAACTCTGCTTTAGTGTAAAAAGACTACATTAATGAGAAGCACAACTTCTAGGGGAAGGTTTATGGACAGATACTTTATAACAATGACATTTTTTACATACTGTCTAAAAATAATTTCTAGAAAATACTTAAGGGGCCTATTCTTTCAAGGACAAATTTAATTATTGCTTTTTCAAGTAGGATGAACAGAGAAAAACATGACAACACAAATCACTTTAAATAAGAAAGAAAATTATGAAATAAAGCATCTGAGTATGCAACAAGTAAACTCAACTTTCTTTTTCTTGAGAAAGACAGCACAGCTTGTATAAATACTGAATTGTATTGATCTGAATAGAGAACTATGATTCCTTTATCATCTTAGATGCTTTTCACTTTACAGGACCCACTGCATATATATTACTTCATAAAGAAGGACAAACTTTATGTCATAGAGGTGCATGATGGGAAAAAGCCTAGATTTGCCTCAAATTCTGTTATTTTTTCCCAACAGGCGCCAAAAGCAAGTATCTTCATGTTTGCATTTTAAAATATTGAAGAAAGGGTGTGGCCAACATAAAAAAATAAGGTTACTATCAGATCACTTGTTTAAAAAAATTCTTCTAATTTTCAAAGGTCTGAAACCTTTGAAAATTAAAACAAATTTTAAACAGCTCTTTTTCAGTTACTACATACCTCTTCTCATCCAGAGGAAAGGGAAAAAGAAATAGTCCTCAATAAAAAGCATCTCAACAATTCAAATGGCTTCAGAGATTTAGAAGAACCTGCAGTTTTGCCACCTTAAACATCTCTGTTAAGTTTCTTCAGTGATAATGTGCACACACTATGGCCAAAACAGGAAGTGATTTCTCTCCCAAACTACTTAGTGTCTTACTAAAAAGGTTAGGTTGCATACAGACAGTGGTCTCAATTATTAACAAAAATAAGTACCTGGGCTGTACCTGGTAAAAATGCAGAGTCAAGGGCTCTATCCCTGAGGGTCTGATTCAGTAGGTCTGGGATGGGACCCCTGCTTCTGACACAGGTGGTCCTCTTCCCAGCACAAGGAAAAACCAATACAGGATGCTCACCTGCTGCACCTTCAGTAAGAACTTGGTTGGAGATATAGTATTTCTGACATAATGGCTTATCTGGAAAACCCAGGGACAAAGAACCTCCTTATTAACTGTGCTCCACTCTCACACTAGACATATATCATGGTTTGTTCTTTTCCACAAGGACCTTATGCCAGATAGCAAATATGATGTTATACCCCAATGAGGACCCAGAACTAGATGGAGCAGCCCAATGCACCTTGGTTAGGAAAGGCCCAGAATGCATTAATTTTGTCCTGAGGATCCTCAAACCAGACTGACTTTGAACTTCTGCTAAAGGTCTCTGGTGGAAACTTCTAAAGGGCAAAGATCTTTCTTTTTGATTTCTCTGAGAGCCTGGAACAGTGCTGAACAAATAGATAGGAGGCACTGGTGCCTCTGTTAGGATGTACAGGGAAAGGGAATTTTGATTTGGTTTCCATCTGATGAAAGAATGCCAATGAGTGGTTGAAGATGAGGATGCTGAAATTGCTGTTAAAATGTATTAGATATTACTTAGACATTTCATGCCAATTTCTCTTAACAAATAGATTTGGTTTAAAGTTGCAACCCTCTCCAGTTCCCACTCTGGAAATGCTCTTTGTGAATCAGGTAAAATCTCTCTCTACCACAAAAGGAAGCTCTCAAATCATTTCACTTGTCAGAATTCTGTGGAAAATCAATCACTAAGGACAGAAAAACTTGCCATTTAGTTCATTCACCATCAGGAAGCCCCCAAATAATCTTTGTAACTGGTGCAACAATTTTGTTTAAACTATTCAATACATTTTACAAGTACAAATTCCAGCAACACGGAAGATGACCATGAAACATCACCCTCATTTTGCAGTAGGAAAAATGAAGACTAACAGATTAAGTTGGGATAGTGCACGCAAATATAGGCCTTGTGATAGTGCAGATTTGGGTTCAAATTCCAATCCTACCACTAACAAGTTTTGTGAATCTAGATAAGTTATTTTTCAACCTCCACTTTCCTACGTAAAATGGGGGAAATGATACTAAGTTCAACATAATTTGAAAATTTGACAATGTAAATAAAGCAACTGAGGTGACTAGTTCACCCCAGACACTATGTAAATGGTAGCTGATGTTATTATCGAAAATATCTACACTTCAAGATCAGAAAAGTCTTTTTAAAAAGTTCTTATTCTAAGTGCCAGTCTACAATTATCAAGCCAACTTACAGCCAAGAATATATTTTTGATACTTTTGTTGATTACAGAAACCTTTCTGTGAGAACATTTTCAACTTATCTTTCAATTCCTACCCCAATTTGATAGTTCTCCACAGGTCCCACTATTTCCCCACCTTCTTATCACTATTTTCACAACAGCCCTCTTTTCTTCAATACATCTCTAGTCCCTCCTTTTAAAGTTCTCACCTTTCATGCCCTAATATTGCAGTCCTGAGACCTATGGCCTAATACAAAGGACCCCCAAGAAGCCATCTATACAAAAGCTTTAGTTTGCAAGTGCTTGTACCACACTGATTCTTAACAAATACTTGATCCTCCAAATAGCCCAATTAGATAGGCAAGACTAACATCATACGTAGAGTTAAGCAAAGATACATAGCTAGAACTCAAAATTGCAAACTAAGTTCAGTACTCTCTCTATTCAACTACAAAGGTTATTTTCTTGCATATTCTTTCTTTACAGCATGTGTTCACAAACAAGGGAGAAAAATTCTCTTTGTATCTTCTGGTATCACTAGAGCACTGCTACAAAGCACAGCTTCTTCCCTACAGCATTTTCTAGACAATTCAACCCCAAGACAGTGAGACCAAAAGTTACTTTCAATGGTTCCTGCACAATCTAAGCAATTAAGAATTTTGGGCCGAGGTTTCTCGGCCATAGTCCCTTCATGAGGACCTATATATTTCTCCACTTCAACTCCTTTTTCTCCTCCCAAGAGTTTTCTTTAGTCTGACATCTCAATGGGGACCCTTCTCAACCACAAACGACCTTAGTTTCCAAATACATTCGTGCCCACAGTTAAGTCTCCCTGGCCAAGCAAGGCAAAGGGTACCCAAAACATTAGGAGCGCCCCTCCTCTGTCCACTCCCCTAGTCTGAAAAACTTCATCTTCCAGAGTTCGCACCTTCTCGGTCCCCTCCCCCGCTACCGCCCCACGCTTACCCTTGCACCTCCTCCAAAACCTCCCAGCCTCCTGGGTTGGCGGGCGATACTTCCTATCTCTCCAGGCCCGGATCGCCTGGCCTGCAGCCCGCTGCCCCGATCTGGCCCCGGCAAAACAAGGACCCCACTGGTCCCCTGAGCCTTAGGCCCACCAGCCCGGTCCCTGCCCCGCCTCCCCGCCCAAGGCGCCAAGTCCTCGGGGCTCCGTCTCCAGGCCCCGGACAGACTCCGAGGGCCCGGGGCTCTGTGGGGAGAGCAGGAAGGAGCGGCAACGGAGGTCAGGGCACGGGGCGGGCCAAGTGCTCGGGCCGGGAGGCCCCGGGCCCGGCCGGCTCCCGGCTCACCTGGCCCGGACTCAGCTCTCCCGCTCCCCCGGCCCGCGCCTCCGCGGCCTGCCCTCACCTGATCCAGGTTCTCGTCGCTGCCGCTGTCCTCCGAGTCCGAGTCGATCACGACACGGCCTTTCCGCTTCTTTACCATGGTGGTCCCCCGGCTCCCACGCCGGACGCCGCCCGGACTCCTCTCTTGCCCGCCTGCCAGTGGGACCGCCACTGCCGCTGCCGCCGCAGCCGCTGCTCGACCCACACAAAGGCGACCGCGCATGCGCGCTCCGCTCCGCCCCTGACTCCGCCCCCCGCGCGGCCCCCGACGCAGCGCGCGAGGCGGGGCTGGGTTCCAGGCAACGGGACGCTGGCTCTTGCACGCGCCGGCCGTTGGAAACCTCGGGTGTGTCTCCGCCGCGGGGCCGGACCTTGGTGTGCTGCCTACCTGTTGTGGACTGAGCCGCGCGCACCAAGGTCCACTCTGAGGAACCTTTTAGCTGTCTGACACTGGTGGAGTGTCAAGGACGACATCAAGGGTCAATCAACAGGAGGACACACGGAAGACACACACCCATCGCCTGGACTACGCTGGACTTACCGATGCGGTAAAGCCTGCCTACCTGGGCCGTGCAAGTGACAGTTGAGCTAGGAGCTGGGGGATGCATCTGAATTACCAGCAGGAAGAGTATTAGAGAGTTCCATGCAGAGAACCGCGTGGGCAAAGGCCCAGAGACAATAGAAAAGGTTGGGTTCAGGGAACTGAAAGTTCACTGTGGCCGAATAGAGGTTATGGTACGTTTCGAGAGACACAGCGGCCACATTATTCGGAGCCTAATAATCTGTATTAGGAAATTTGAATTTTAAACTGAAGAACGACGTTATTAGATTTGATAAGATTTGCTCTGGCCGCAGTATGGCGAATGGATAAAGGAAAGGAGGGAGACTAAGGGAAGGGAGACCACATTATGCTGATAGTGTCATTTTGGCAAAAAATGTGGATGATGCCCTGAACTAAGGAAGAAGCAGTGGAAATGGAAAGCAGTGGATGGCTTCTGGATAATTTGGAAGGTAGAAATCTCAACACTTGAAGATTAGCTGGGAGAGGGATAAGGCGAGGTCCTAAACGTAAGTGATGCTCAAGTTCTGGCTTAAAAGCTAGTTGTGAGTAGACCCTTCATCAAAATACGGAACACCGGTGGAGAGGAAGTTTGGGAGATTGGTGTGTGTAGGAAATAAATTTTATGCTTGTTGAGGTCAACGATAAAAAGGGCAACTTCAGGAGTCATTTCTTTGTAAGATTTGGAATATAAAGTAGGGAACATAAGCAATAGTAATTTGAAGCTGTTATCAAAACTTTTTGGAGTCTGTTCTTTATTCTGGTAGTGAACTTGGTAGTTAGACCCAGTCTTCCCTCGGTATCTCTGGCACAGGCAGGTTGATGTGTTTTTGCTCTCTAGCTCCCTTTTGCTTTCCGCTTTTACTGCCTAAATGTTGTTTTCTCCAGCAAGTTTGCATTACACATCACAAATGTGCATGCCTTAAAAAAATAATACAATAAAATGTCATACATAGGGAAATCCCAGGAACTAAACACATACCTTTATGTCCTGTTTGCTGCCTGTTAGCTTGAAAAAATGTTCAGGATTTAGATAGAGAAAACCTAGTAAGACCCAACTAACTCTTTACACCAAAATATTTTTCCTAAAATATAACCCCTAGACTTCCCTCCACGAAGATATTCTTAGAACTGAGCCCATGGCCACAATGACCAAAATGACCAGGCCAACTCCCCTATTTCTAGCCACCCTGCAGCATGGTGCCATTCTCTAAGGACCCTCTTTAAATGAGTTAGTAAAAGAAAGCCATAATATATAGTCGGTGACCCTTAACTGCCATTAAGCAAGGTATGTTCTTTATTTGAATTAAATCTATTGAATGTGATCTTTCTGCAAGGGGTCTTCTTAATGATTCATGGGTTGGAGTTAGTCCATGTTAAGACTAAATAGTGTCTAATTTGAATGAATAAGTATCATGTACTTTAACTTCCTCTGGTGTTGGCTTCCAGAACAGCCAACCTATGAAAGTTTTCCCTTAGTAAAATGAGGATAGGGCTTAAATTAGTTAATACATGTAAAAAAGTGCTTAGAATACTTTGTGGCAAAGAGTAAGTACTCAATAAATGTCAGCTATAATTGTTAAAATTGTTTAGTGGGAGTAGAGGGATAGTACAGTGGGAAGGGGCTGAAGGAAGAAGAAGATGGGAGATTTTTATTTTTCAATTTGTACAATTGCTGTTTGAACTTTGTACATTGAGTATTAATTTGTTATTACATTGATTTTTAACATTTTGAGGGAAATAAAATACCCTTTTTCTGATTATAAATTTTTTCCCTGATTTATTTATTTATTGTAAGTAAATTTAGGGACATGAAAATATAAAGGAAAAAAAGCTATGCAAAATTCTGCCATCCCAAAATGTACATCCACTCTTTACCAAAACAAACAAAATTGTTTGCATGTGTATATATGTATTCGACATATATGTATTAAGCACTGAGATAGATGCTGAACAAGATGAATAAGTGACCAAGATAAGATCCCTGCTCTCAAGAGCTTACATTTATACATGCATAAACATTGTAAAAAGCGTGCACATTTAAACTGCTGTGAGGACCTCTTTTTATGTGGACCCCCCAGAGGACAAAAAAGATGTTAATATCTGTTGGTTGAGAAAATGCAAAATGACAAAACTGGATTCACTAACAATTTTAAATGAACTAGTGTTCTGTTCCTTACAACTATATGTAAAAAATGTTTGAAAATAGTAATTCATGAATGCATTTGAACTTTGAAAGAAAGACTGGGGAAATTGTTACTGTGTGTATTTGCTGTGGTGTTGCAGGGTACTCATTTTGAAGACCTGATCTCATTAATTAATGAGTTCAGGGTCTGAAAACTGACTCAGATCCAAAAGTGGGTAAAGGATGACCACTTTTTATTGGAGCAACTGCCCTGCCCTCAAGCCTCCTATTCACCCAACTTTTGATTTCTTCTGATTGAAATTTGAGGAGTACCCTTGTTAACTACCCATCCATTTTGCCCTTGGCCATGCTTTGTTTTTGTTAACTATCTCCATAATTCTCTCAAGGTCAGGACCTATTGGCTTCACTTCGACCTTTCCACTCATTATAATAATCACATTTACCTGGCTTCTGGCAGTTCAGTGCTGCCACCTGACCTCTTGTTTCAAGAGCCCATCACTCATTCCCAGTCTAGTTTTGTAACAGCCTCTCCTATTGTCGGTCCTGGCCTACAGAGAACCACCACGGAACTTTTAGTGAGGTTGTGCACCTCTTACCATCACTTTCCTTATGGCCCTTAGTTAAGTGAAGGTCTTCCCATGAAACATAATCATTTGGTGGGATTTCCAATTGTAACTACAGGGGTGGGGTGGGGATATTTTCCCAGCTCCAGGAAAAATACCTTTGAAACCAAAATCAGTCAAAGGGAGAAATAAAATGGGGGAAACCCATTTATTGCATACAAGCAGTCATCATCCACTTCTTGCCTGTGTCTCTAGGGCAACCTGGCTGCAAAAAGAGACCCCACCCAACCTCTGCAGTCCAGATATGCTCTCACTCCCCCTTGTAATTACCTATTGATATGGAGATAGACTACTTCTCTCCACCCCTTGGAAACACCTATTGATATGGATATGCAATAATGTCAGGGGAGAGATTCTGGAAATATTGCAATTTACCCACATCCCACCCCTCCAGAAATCTTGCCTTCCAATCTACTCACTTCCCATCTTCTGCAATGGACCCTGTGCAAGAAAACTGGAGCAAGGTGTACCAGACCTCTGCTCCTTTCCATAGTTGTGACCAGAATCCAATAGGTTGACATAACTGTTACAACCAGACTAATAACATACAATAACAACAGCAATAAAATCATGGTGATCCTTAAGCTGGAGGATTCAGCTGAGTTCAAAGTCCTATGCAGATTTAGTCCATAGCTCACCCATTCCACAGGTGGTCAGTAGCTGAACAGGTAGGAAGTTCAGAGCAATCATCATGCAGCAGCTGCAGCCAGGGGGTGGGTCCAGGCCACAAGGACTATAGAAGAAAATAACCTTAAGGGCTATAAGATATATGTTTTAATGACACAGGCATAGGCAAATCTTGTCCATCAGGGAGGATGCATGCAAGAGAGTGGTCCTAGGAGAGGACAGTGGCAGGAATGGGATCTAGTCCTGATCTAGTATACCAGACTTTCACACCCCTTCCCATGGGAATTATAGATGGGTCAATATATAGGGCTATGGGAGGTACATGCACTGGCCATAGAGATAAAACAAAACTTCCCTGTAAGATGCTCTTACTTCCCAGACATTTTGGGTACACTACTGTGATCTTTGGGTGCCACTCTGCTGTTACTCCAGGAACACACAGGAGGCCAGCTTCCAGGCCTTCTCCCCAAGGTGCCAGAAGGGCCAGCCATCACTGGTCCACATGTCGAAATGTCCAGGGCCACGTCCACTCTAAATGAACTAGTATTCTGTTCGACAGTCTTCAAGGTTTAATGCAGTTGGGGCTGGCAGCAGGAAGTTGCTCTGCTGGTCATATCCTGGCTTCAATAACTCCTCTTTGATTTGCACATACAGATGTATAGGAGAGGCAGCATTATGTGTTAGCATATCCATAGGGCTCAAGGCTCCTTTTTGGGGCTTCTCATTCAAATGACATAGCACTGTCCATAAATGAACTGAACAGCCCTGCAGACTATTGGTGTCCAACTTCAGGCCAGATTTCAACAAACCGTTGTACGTCTCTATCATGCCTGCCCCAGTAGGGTTATATGGTACATGAAACTTCCACTTTATTCCTAATTGCTGCACCCATTCTTGTAACACATGTCCAGGAAAGTGGGTGCCTTGATCTCTCTCAATCACCTGTGGACAGCCAAAGGCTGCAAAGAGACACTCTAGGCCCCTTTTGGTGGTTTGCTGATCTGTATGACAAGCAGGAAAAGCAACCAACAGTCCAGTAGCTGTGTCCACACAAGTCATGGCATACTGATATGTTTCTGATACAGGCAGAGGCCCAATATAGTCTATCTGCCACCTGACAAGGATATCAGCCTCTTTACTATTGTCCCATGTTGCTGCGGGACTCAGCATATAAGTCCGTCTTAGAGCACACAAGGCACTCCTTCCGAGCTCTGCTGATTTCCTCAAAGGTCAACTGCAAGCCCTACTGATGGGTTACAGCCCACATTGTCTTTTGCCCCATGTGCAACAAACTCTGATGTAGCCATTGAGCTACATCAGAGGCAGGCTTTCCTTCTAGCCAACACACCTGGGCCAATGTGTCTGCTTCATCATTCCCTGGGGATGCCAAAGGCAAATGGCCAGTCACATGATATATGGCAACTGTCTTAGTCTGACCAGAGGCCCATAGGTCTTGCCACAACTCTTGCCCCCACAGGGGCTGATGACCAACCAGCCAGTTGGCATGGTACCATGTCAGTAGCCACAGGTTCAAGCCCCAATAGACAGCTCAGCTGTCAGTGCAGATAACTATAGGGGAAAGCTTCTGGCTGATCATGAGCCATGCGCACAGTATGTTCAGCCCATTGACTGCTCTTCTCCTCTCCATCCTCCATCCATATTGTCTTAGGATGGAAAGCCACAGCCCTCCACATAAGGGGCTACCCACAACTGGAGCTGTCTGTATACAAGCATTTTCAGGTACAGGGGATTTTCCCTTCTGATAAGGACTCTTTTGAGCTACCATTGGCTCAAAAGCAAGTTCTTCCTGCTTTCCACTGGTATATGTCACTGGCCCCAATAAGCATTGGAGTTCTTCACTTAAGGGACTATTAGAGAGGGCATTCTGCTGCTGTAAGTATGCAACCCATTTGGCCAGTGTAGGCATCTGTGCCACGCCACTCCATGGCCTTTGGGTCCAATCTCGCACCCATCCTACAGTGGGATAGGTGGTTATTGTCTTGGTTGGAGCTGTTCCAGCAATGGGCTCTATAGCCAGCAAGGTGTGCTACACAGCAGCCTGTTGCTTTTCTATCAAGGTATACTGGACCTCTGCTCATTTCTGTAGTTGTGACCAGAATCCAATAGGTTGACATATCTGTTCAAGCTGCTGCCAAAGGCCCCATCTATAACCATCTTCAGTTACAGTAACATCTAGCTCACAGGGCCTTGATGAGTCCATTACACTTAAGGCCTGTACGGCCTTGACTGCTCACTTAGCATCAGTAAAAGCAGCTGCATGTTTCATCCCAATCCCACCTGATGACCTTTTGTACCAACCAGTATAAAGGCTTCAGAATTTGTGCCAAGTGCGGAATAAACACTCTTCATTAGCCCAAAAGACCCAAAAACTCTTGTAATACTGCCACAGTGGTAGGGGTGGGGAAAGCCTGGACCTTGTCTATGACTGCTTCAGGAACAACTTTAGTTTTACCCGACCAGACAACCCCCAAGAATTTCACAGACAAACCAGGTCCCTGAACCTTGGTGCTGTTCACAGCCCACCCTTTTTCCTATAGATGTTGCAACAGTCTAGGAACTGCCCCTTCTAAATCTGAAAGAGAATCAGATATGAGTATAATGTCATCAATGTACTGATACAACCGCACTGTTTGCGGTTTCTTCCATGTGGCCAAGTCCTGGGCTACAAGTCTATGACAGATGGTGGGACTGTGGAGGTGTTCCTGTGGAAGGACAGTAAATGTCCACTGCCAGCCTTCCCACATGAAGGCAAACTGTTCCTGACTTTCCTGTGCTATGTCAATAGAGGAGAAAGCATTAGCAAGGTCTACTACATAATGATAAGTCCCTACTTCATGACTGATAAGACCCTACTCCATAAGGGCTGCTATAGAGGGGACAGCACACAAAGGGGGTGTGGCTTTATTCAATTCCCTTTAATCCATGGTCATAAGCCAAGAGCTGTCCTGGTTTTTCACTGGCCACACCAGGGAATTAAAAGGACTATGAGTGGGCTTTATGATGTCCATCTTCTCCAACTCCTGTAGAGTTTCTCCATTTTCCTTGTGCCCTCAAGGCAATCTATACTACTTAGTATTTGTCACCTGCTGAGATACAGGCAGAACTACAGGTAGGTGCTCAGCATGTCTCCTCAGAACTGCCTTTACCACATGTACTCTCAGTCTGAACTCACCTACAGTGGTCTGTAACCACAGGCCCTGCAGGTTATTTACCCCCAAAATATATTCAGGGATGGGAGAAATGTACACAGTATGCTCTCCTTTTGGGATAAATGCCCCATCCCCAATGGGATTTGGGCTTTCTTCACTCTAACTGCTTTACCGCCATAGCCATCTAGCACAGCAGGGGTCCCAGGAAAATGCTCAGGGTTGACATAAATCAGAACACATTCAGTTCCTGTGTCCACCAGTGCCAAAACACATTGTACATTCATGGGAGACCAATGAATTGCTAATTCTACATGTGGCCTCTGGTCCCCACCACATTCCCCAGGTGAGGACCTTGACTCTCCCTCAGTCACTGCCACACCCAGTTGTCCTCCTGTGGAGGTGAGGGCCCAGGCGGAGCCTGAGTACTATCCACTAGGAATTCTTGCAAGGACACAGGCCGGACATTGGGCTTTGCCTCCGTCTTCCATGTCCTGGACCTCAGCAGCTGGAACTGCTACTCTGGTTTTAATTGGTTCCACAGTTCTAACAAGATCCTATTGGGTTGCCCATCAACTTCTTCTTTCACTACCCCGGCCTTTACCACATCAACCCACACCTGGGTCCTCAAGACCTTCACGGGGCCCTTTGCACCTCTCCTTTCAGTTGTAACCTGTACTTCCTTCCACGTTCTTATTGTTTCAACCTCCCCCAGATCTGCCAAAATATGAGTAGCCTCACTTATACGTTGCCCTATATGGGGCAAGAATAGTCACTAGGGACCCAAAGAGATGCGGAAGCTGTATGGAGCACCAGATTTTTAATTCCTACAGTGAACAACTCCTCATCAGGGTCCCATGGGCCCTTGGCTCCCCCACTTCATCCTCCCCTGAGATCTCCTCTACCATTTCTGGGGCTGAAGGCACCGCTCTTTCCTCCCCCTCCCCCACAGTCTCCTGCAACACAGAATCTCCTGCTGCCTCCTCCCTTGCCACTAACATATCTTCCAGGGGCATGACCTGTCTTCTCAATAACTGTCTCTCTTTCTTATGGGCATCCTGTAGGTCATCGCCCAGCTCCTCCAAGTGATGCTGAAGTATGTCTCTGTCCTGCCAGTCTCTCCCTCTCTCCTCGATAACCCTCTCTCTCTCTCCTCGGTAACACTTTACATTATCTCAAGAAACTGATATCCCACAATCCCAGCTGCTACCCAGCCACTCAGGGCCTCTTATCAGTCTTCTGTCTCATGGAGGGCTAATTCCACAGCTTCTGGTGTCTCCACCCTTCCCCACTTTTGGGGAAGGCCCCACCCCTCTAGGAGGTGATTTACCCTAGACCAATTCCCCACTAGGGGCTCCCCAATTGGAAGCCGCACAGATAGGAGGCTCCCAGATGAAGCCGCACCCTCCACCGCTGCAGCCACTGGGGCCTCCCCACTGTCCACAGGACAGGAGGGGTTCCAGGTATCTTCCCACCATCTCTAGGGGAAGCCTGCCCAAGGGGGTTCAGAGGTCCTGCCAGATGTAACCCCAGGGGGAAAATATTTTCCCAGCTTGGGGCAAAATACCTTTGAAACCGAAACCAGCTGAAGGGAGAAATAAAGTGAGAGAAACCCATTTATTTCTTACAAGCAGTAGTCCACTTCTGCTCACCCGTGTCTTTCACGCCAGCTGCAAAAAGGGGCCCCACCAAACCTCTCTGGTCCAGATATGCTCTCAGTCCCCCTTGTAATTACCTATTGATATGGAGATACACTAAGGCCAGGCAAGAGATTCTGGAAATATTGCAGTTTTACCCACACCAACTTTATGTAGTACATCCACTTCACTGTTCCCTTCTCTGAGCTTTTTAACCCCTTCCTACACTGCCCATTTTTGCAATTCTGTTTTTTTTTTACCTCATGTGGACTGTAGCATTTTCCATCTTCTACAAGCCATACTAGTAGCAAATTTGCACCATTTCCCGGGGTTCTAAGCAGAGTGATAACTTCTGTTTCTCAGAAAAGTCCTCCCAAATCAATAAACTCTCCCTAATATAATTTTATAATCTGGTCCCTTTAATAAAGTGCCCTCAGAATCCAGTCCCTTGCTAGTCTCTGTGCTCCTGCCATTACATGCTAAGCTAGCTCTTGCAGCTCCTGTGGGGTATAGTCCCTTTCCTCCCTTATCAGGCCCAATATGTCCCCCACTGGGTTAGGTAGAGTTTTAACCCTAACATGGGCATAGTGTCCAAGAGGGAGGTAAGGGCAGATGTTGAAGAGGGTACTTGCAGTCATACAGGGCACAGGCTTCTGCACTGTCTACAAGCAAAAGGGGAGTGCTGGATGGTAGGCCATTTCTGCAGGTTCGAAAGGTTCAGAAGAATCTAGAATACAAGATCTCCAAGGGCATCAATCAGATATCCCCATTCCCTATGTCACAGTCCCATTGTTTCCAAACTAGGGCCCTTAGCTGACCGGCCTTGTTCGGGAGTTTAACCTTACTGGAGCTTCATCTGCTGTGATGGTTATCCTGGGTTTTCCCTGCCCTCCCATGGCAGGTGTTGATGCCCTCTTCATCTGCTATGGAGGCTCCCTGGCTTTCACACTTGGCTTTCAATAACAATGACCCAATTTCACTATTCTTATAGTTACTGTATCCCCCACATTTTTTTGCCTCCCCTATATTTTTTAAAGATCTGATACATCCCACCAATTAGTACAGCCCTTGCCATCAACATACTATCCCTATTCATCAGCAATGACATATTTAACAATTGGACCACCAACTGTGTGGTGAGTGATCATTTTATTGCCTGCTTTCTTGGACCACTCCTAGTACCAACTACTGCAGGTTGGAGTCTCCAAGAAGCAGACTCTGAGATGGAGTTTAGTGTCTGGGATGTTAATTAGGGAGTGTCCCTAGGATTGAAGGCCTTGGAAAAGAGGTGTCTCACCTGAGGGGGATTGCCTCCAGACAAGTTCACTCTGGACTGACTGAATAATAATAAAATTAAGTATAAGAGGGTTTATACCAAGCTTTATTCTCAGAATGCCAGATCCAGTGCTGGGATCAGATCTGCCTCTGAGGTAGTCCGCATGCAGTAAGCTGATCTCTGTCTCTGCTTCCAGGGAGAATACTGCCCTGGGTGGAGCTCTTTATAGTGACTCAGTCAATAATAGCTCATTGCCTACAGGTGTGGAAGCATTCGCTTAGTGGTAGGCCAACTACATTATCCAGTAGTTTAGGACCAGGTGAAGATCTTGGCCATAGGAACTTCCATTTTCCCTGCAGAAGAAAAGTGGGAGAAGTTGAACTGCAGTGAGTACCTGGTGACAGTGTGAACTCATCACAGGGCACTCTGAAGCTAAAAGAGATGTTCAGAATTGTCCCATATTGGGCTGAAATAGCCAGACCTTTGTAACCCAGCCTTAGTCATTCATTAGATGCGGGCCACCTGGGAAGGCTGTGACCTTGGGCATGGGGTTGTGCTGCAGCTTAGCCAAACAATGAAGTATCTGAGAACTAAAGGCCATCAGCTGAACCAGCAAGTCCTCCTTTCTGGATAACACATTTCTGTTTCCATCCAGAAACTAAAGCACAGAGAAGTTCCCAAGTCACACAGTTGATAAGTAATGAAGCCAGTATGACTCCAGAGTGGTGCTCTTAACCACTTGCAGCAATTTGGTGCCTCTCTGCAGTCTGGTAGACAAGGAACTACAGCCTGTTTACCCAAGGCAGTCAGGTACCAGCAGTGAAACAAATTGGGGGCAAGGTTGTAAAGGTGGTTATAGTGGGGGCAGAGAGGTGGAAACCCAGTAGCTAGAAGAGGGCTAGGGAAGGAAGAGGTTTCTAATGTGTCTTCAGGGCTGCAGGAGACAGGGTCCTTGAGCGGTTGGCATGCCCTTTTCATCACCCTGGATGTAGTCTCCTGGAAGCTCAGGAGTGGATGGCATTCCAGACTTCTGCAGTTTGGAGAAAATACCATTTCACAGCTTCCAAATCCATCTGCTCTGAAGCCCCTGTTCTCCAAACAGTCTTCTAATCCAAGAAGGCTTTCCCTCTGGGAAAAGGCTGTACTGCCTAGCTGACACAAATATTCCTGAAAAACATATGTCTCATGGTAAATCATTTGTCTTGCCAATGGGTTTCAGCCTCAGACAAGTTCACTATGGATTCAATGTGACCAAAGAAATGACAGCTGAACATTCTTGGGGTGAAAGGGTTTATACCCAACTTTACTCCCATGGTGACAGGTCAATCACTAGGATCCCATCGGAGCAAGTCTGTATGCAGGAAGCCAGACTCTGCCTCTGGGCCTCTCTGCCTCCACAGCTGTCTCATTTTCTGTCCTCAGTTCTGCCACAACTCCATTCTTGTCCCTGCTCTCCTGCAGCCTTGCAGCCATGCCACAGTATCACCCAGAACACTGGACGGAGCTCTTTATGTAGAGTCAATAATGACATATTGCTCTCATGTGTGTAGTGAACCAGCCAACCAGGGTCAGGTGAGAATCCTGGCCATAGGAACCTTCACTTTATCCACACCATTGGTCAATCTTATAAATCATTCTGTCTTTGGTTAGTAAGAACTGATTCACCAGAGTCTGATCACTTTTCAATAATGAATTGAGCAGCCAGGATTTGAGGAGAGCAGAGAGATTGCAGCATAGGAATTTGGAGTGCAGGGTTCTCCTCAGCATAATACCGTGCTTTCCTTGCACAGTTCACTCCTCTTTCTCCTCTCTTTCTTACTTCTCTGCCTTGGACTGGATGGCTTTTTTTCAGCCTAAAGTCATCCCCTAGTGCCCCATTGTGTGAATGGAACCATTGCTTTCATGTACTTCCATGATTACTAGTATTACTACTAGAAGGTGGCATGTAAAACTCCTTTGCAGTACTGTGCTTATTCTATTATTATTATTTTTTTGGAGAGAAAGAATAAGGAGAAGAAGCAAAAGAGGCAAAGATGAAATCAAAAGGAAAGGAAGAAGGGGAACACCTGCTGTATTGAGATGAGAGTTTAAATCCAAGATTTCTTTTAATGTCTTCTCTAGGGTCTTTCTATATTCTTTCCGCAAATGCTTTTTGGAACCAAGTGCTACACTTGTTTCTAGAATCTGTTCCTTATAATAAAGTCCTCAAAATATTAAACATAGAATTATCATATGACCCAGCCAAAAGAAGTGAATACCCAAAAGAAGTGAAAGCAAAGACTGTGCAGATATTTGTACACCATGTTCATAGTAGCATTATTCACAATAGGCAAAAGATGGGAAACAACCCAAGTGTCCACCCATAATATTTAGGTAAACAAAATGTGGCATATACATGCAATGGAATATTATTCAGCTGTAAAAATGAAGGCAATTCTGACACAAGCTACAACATGGATGAACCTTGAAGATATTATGCTGAGTGAAATAAGTCAGACACAAAAGAACAAATGTATAGTTCTACTTATGAGGTACTTAGAGTAGTCAAATTCAGAGAGACAGAAAGCAAACTGGTGGTTTCCAGGGGCTGGAGGCAGTAGAGAATGGGGAGTTGGTATTGAGTAGGTACAGAGGTTCATTCTGGGAAGATGAGGACATTCTGGAGATGGATGGTGGTGAACTATACACACCAATATGATTGTACTTAGTGCCACTGAATTGTGTATCTAAGAATGGTTAAAATGGTCAATTTTATGTTTTGTGTGTTTTACCACAATAAAACATACAAATAAACTTTGGTGTAACTGATCACCAATCTCCATTTGAAAAGTATAGTTTTATGATTTGATGACTGTCACTTCTTCCCTTCCAGTTTGTCACTTTGTTATTTCTGGAGCTTTCTGGGCTCAGTTTCCTCACTGTAAAATGATAACGGCAGCTGCCTAATGAGGTTGCTTTGAATATTAAACATGTTAACACATGTAAAATGCTTAGGAAAGTGCCTGACACATAGTACATACTCAATAAATGCTAACTGATACTAACACCTCTCTAATAAAAGATTCACTGTTCTAAATTTGCATTTCTAATTCTCCTATTTGCTCCTAACTCCTCTAAAATCAAGATTCTGTGGAAGCGCACAGAGACTATGACCAACATAATGTATAACCACATTTAGCCTTTTTAACATTATGATCCTTGGAAAGAGCTATGCTTTATTTTATCTTGAACTGCATGCACTCTTATTCATTAGGTGCATGATGGGCTAATAAATATGTAGCGGGGTGGAGGTGCTTTAGGAAACACTAGCCTTTCATGGAGGCCTTTCTCTGTCCAGCCCCCATGGCCTTGGTGCAGACCTTCAGTGTTCTTCTCCTTGCCTGGGAACTGCTGTTCTGCCCCAGCAACTTCCTCAGTCAACCCTCTCCATGCCTCAGGGGTCTGCCCCATGGTATGGAATACATTCTCATGTTCTAATAGGTGCTCCTATTCTGAAGAGGGAAATCTGTCATGTGACTCCAAGTCTTGAAGACTGGGTGACCTCCATCATACCAGCTGATCCTCAGCACACTTGAGCTGCTCAGGCATTATCCCCTCCAGGCACTTCCACATAGGCATTTGCACCCAGAAAGTCACCTCTTACATACAATTAAAAGGCAAGTGGAGTGAAAATAGGTGGCTTCATTTCAAAATGGAAGTAGTAATCCTCTGTGGGATATAAAGCAAATTGAATGCTAAATGAGGGTACAGTGAAGTGGAAGAAATAGGTGAAACCTCGAAGAAGGACAAAGGCTTGAGGACTAAATCTTGGGAAAGCCCACATTTAGGGGATGGGGGAGAGAAAATGAAGAATAATGCCCAACTGGTCAAAACCATCTGAGGCAATATTACCTGACTCTTCTGAAGGTTTAATCTGT
Source organism: Manis pentadactyla (assembly GCF_030020395.1). Lineage (NCBI taxonomy): Eukaryota > Metazoa > Chordata > Mammalia > Pholidota > Manidae > Manis > Manis pentadactyla. The sequence continues at coordinate 90,822,259 of NC_080029.1, read as the reverse complement.
TGGAAAATTTATACCTGACTTAATCCTACTCCCCATATCACGTTTACTAATCTTTGGCTTTCACATCTGACTGATTCCAGAGCAATTCAGAGTTTTCTCTCCATTATCTAGGACTACACTGTCCAATATGGTAGCCACTAGCTGCATGCCACATGTGGTTATTTAAACTTTAATTAAATAAGGTTAAAATTAAATTCCTCAATTATACTAGTCACCTTTCAAGTGCTTAATATCCCATGTGGCTAGTAGCTACAATATTGGACAGCACTGATAAAGAATATTTCTATCATCACAGAAAGTTCTATGTGTAAGGTAAATGAAACCAGACCAGTCAAGTGGCAAAGGAGCCAAATAAAAATTTATTAGTGCAATCCTGGGCGAGGTTCACTGGTCCGCGTATCCACAGGCCAGAGAAGTTGTGCCCAGTAGGAGGGGTGACAGGCTTATCAAGGGTGCTAGGAGAGCTCTGAGGGTATTGTGGACATAACTAATTGGCCAGTGTGGATGTCGTGATCACCGATGATTGGTCATGCTGGGTTGCTTGGAAGACAGTACTGTGACGCATGTTTTAGGTGGGACCTGTTGCTAGGGACCTCCTGTTGAATCATTTGCGTGACATTCGCCATTCTATTCCTTATTTGGCTTGAGTAGGGTTCCTCCACTGAGACCCATCCCTTCCTCCGGTACCTCCGGTCTTACATTATGGTCTAAGAGGTCTCTGCCTATTTGCCTGTTTCCCTTTGGGTCTACATGGGTGCACTATTTTAATTAAAAGACGAAATTGACCCAAATTGGTACCCAAAGATCTACTTGACCCAAAGCTATACACTTTCAGACAGTGGCACAAACTGGGATATATTATTTAAGATTAGAGTCACCTGTGGGTGATAAACCTGAATTAAGAATGGCTTAAATAGGAAAAAAAGTTTATTTTTCATATTAAAGTCCAGATGTAGACAATCTAGGGCTGTTTTGGCTGCTCTGATTCACAGAGTCCTTGAGGTCCTAGGCTACTGTGGGTAAAATTGAAGAATGTTACTTTTTTTTGCATCCTGGATGTATATATGTTGTGTGTGGTAAGTTAATGGTGCTGCAAGAAGCTACATCTATTCTATGGATTTTATAGTGTGGGTAAAATTGTAATATTTCCAGAATCTCTCTCCTGGCCTTAGTGCATCTCCATATCAACAGGTGTTTCCAAGGGGTGGAGAGAAGTAGCCCATCTCCATATCAATAGGTGATTAGGAGGCAGATTGAGGGCATATCTGGACCTGAGAGGTTGGGTGGGGTCTCTTTTTTCAGCCAGGCAAGAGGCATGGGTGAGCAGAAGTGGACAACTGCTTGTAAGCAATAAATGGATTTTTCCCATTGACTGATTTCAATTTCAAAGGTAATTTGCCCGGTCTGGGAACATATTCCCATCCCCCTCTTCTGCATCCTTTCCTGACCACTCACTCCCACCCCAAGAAGAAAGGACCATATCCTTCTCTTGTGTTTCACAGCACCTATCAAATTCTATTACACTTATTATCATACATACATGAAACCACAGAACATGGAATACTCCTGGTGCTGAATAAATTCAGTTTGCTACCAAAAGGCAGAGATCAAAGGAATCAAGACATCTCAGAGTAACCTTCAAATATACTGTCACTCGGAAGGTAAATGATACAATCACTTTAAAAGGATATTATGTACAAAAAGTAATGAAGTACTGGTAACATGCTATATAACATGGATGAACCTCAAAGACATTATGCTAAGTGAAAAGCCAGACACAAAAGATCACATATTATATGATTCTATTTATTTGAAATATCCAGAGAAGATAAACTCATAGAGAAAGTAGAATAATAGTTACCTGGGTTTGGGGGTGGAAATGACGAGTGATTGCAAAGGGGTATTGATGTTTCTTTTTAGGCTGATGGAAATTTTCTAAAATTATGGTAGTAAAGACTGTAAAGTTCTATGACTATACTAAACTCTATATTTAAACTCTATATACTAAACTCTATATTTAAAATAGGTGAATTTTATGTTAATTACATGAAAATACACAAAGTAGATTTTAGGCCAAGATTATGGAAAAGCTATTAGCCTTTGTCTATTCTCTTATTCATTTTAAATTTGGTTCTCTCAGCATATTCAGGCTGTATTATAGTTCCTACCTGCTAAGATGACAAGAACTGATCAATTTAAACTGTGTTAATCAGGGTCCTATTTTTAATATATGCAATCTTTGTAATACTTAAGATGACTGGGGAAGCTTTGGGGACATTAGTCCAGTATCTGATTTAGTTTTTCCAGTAGTTACACTAAAAGTCACTAATAAAGTAAGAAATAGTAAGAATCATATATTTTTGGAGGACCAGTTCTCTAAGGAGGTACTATGGACTGATGTTTGTATTCCCCCCAAATTCCCATGTTGAAGCCCTAATTCCCAGTGTGATGGTACTTGAGGGTGGGATCTTTGGGAAATAATTAGATCTTGAGGGTAGAGCCATCATGGGGATTAGTACCTAAGGAGAAAAAGAGACTAATACTTGTTCTCTCTCAACCACTGAGGATGCAGCAAGAAGGCAACTGTCCACAGGCCAAGAAGCGGACAATCACAAGACACCAGATGTGCTGGTACCTTGAACTTGGACTTCCCAGCCTTCAGAACTGAGAAAGTGGATTATTTAAGCCACCTAGTCTACTGTAATGTGTTAAAGCAGCCCAGGCAGACTAAAACAGTAGGTCTCTCTTCTCCCAGTAACTTCTAAAGCATCTTTATGTTAATATTCTTTAGCACTTTCCTTTCCTCACAGATGGATTTCAAAATAGAAGAAACCACTGGGTTTCTCACTGCCTGGGTCCAAACAATACTACAAAGTGACAGTAATCAAACCAGTATGGTACTGGCACAAGAACAGATGCATGTAGATCAGTGCAGCAGAATAGAGAGCCCAGAAATAAACCCACACCTATATGATCAATTAATATATGACAAAGGAGGCAAGAATACACAATGGGAAAAGACAGTCTCTTCACTATATGGTGCTGGGAAAACTGGACAAGCTACATGCAAAAGAATAAAACTGGACCACTGTCTTAAACCACACACCAAAATAAAACTAAAGAACTAAATATAAGGCCTGAAACCATAAAACTCCTAGAAGAAAACAGGCAGTAAACTGTTGAACATCAGATTAGTAACTTTCTCGATATGTCTCCCTGGGCAAGGTAAACAAAAACAAAAATAAACAAGTGGGACTATATCAAACTAAAAAGCTTCTGTACAGCAAAGGAAACCAACAAAACAAAAAGGCAATCTACTATGGGAGAGTATATTTGTAATTGACATTCTGATAAGGGGATAATACCTAAAATATATAAAGAACTCAACATAAAAAAAAATCTGATTAAAAAACAGGTGGAGGACCTGAATAGAAATTTTCCCAAAGAAGACAAAGGTGGCCAACAGACACATGAAAAGATGCTCCACACTACTAATCATCAGGGAAATGCAAATCAAAACCACAATGAGATATCACCTCACACCACTTGATCAGCCACTATTCAAAAGACAAGGAATAAATACTGGAGAAAATATGGAGAAAAGGGAGCCCTTGCACACTGCTGGTGGAATTGTAAATTGGTGCTATCATTATGGAAAGTAGTATGGATATTTCACAAGAAACTAGAAATAGAAATACCATATGACCAATGCCACTTCTGGGAATTTAGTTAAAACAAAATCACCAATCTGAAAAGATGTATGCACTCCTATGTTTATCACAGTAGTATTTACAGTAGTCAAAATATGGATTCAACCTAAATGTCCATCAATAGGAAATAATGTACATACATACAATTGAATGTTACTGCTACTTCCTGCTTTCTGATCCTTCTGCAGGAGGTTGAGCTCATCCTCATGGTCTAAGATGGAGTTCTGTTATTTCCAAGTTCAAGGCAATAATATGAAAACAAAGGGCAAGGAGGGAGAAGATACATGATACCTGTCTTTTTTATTATTATTACTATTATTATTATTATTTTGTTGTTGTGATTAATCTACAATTACATGAAGAACATTATGTTTACTAGGGTCCCCCCTTCACCAAGTCCCCCCCACAAACCCCATTACAGTCACTGTCCATCAGCCTAGTAAGATGCTGTAGAATCACTACTTGTCTTCTCTGTGTTGCACAGCCCTCCCCATGTCCCCCCCAACATTATACATGCTAATTGTAATACCCCCTTCCTTTTTCCCCACCCTTATGCCTTCCTTCCCTCCCATTCTCCCCAGCCCCTTTCCCTTTGGTAACTTAGTCAGTCCACTCTTAGGTTCTGTGATTCTGCTGCTGTTTTGTTCCTTCAGTCTTTCTTTGTTCCTATACTCCACATATGAGTGAAATCATTTAGTGTTTGTCTTTCTCCACCTGGCTTATTTATACCCTCTAGCTCCATCCATGTTGTTGCAAATGGTAGGATTTGTTTTCTTCTTATGGCTGAATAATATTCCATTGTGTATATGTACCACATCTTCTTTATCCATTCATCTACTGATGGACACTTAGGTTGCTTCCGTTTCTTGGCTATTGTAAATAGTGGCTTTTGGATGTAGAGTTCTATAGATGTCTATTAGGTCCATCTGTTCTCGTGTGTTGTTCAGTGCCTCTGTGTCCTTACTTATTTTCTGTCCGGTGGATCTATCCTTTGGAGTGAGTGGCGTGTTGAAGTCTCCTAAAATGAATGTATTGCATTCTCTTTCCTCCTTTAGTTCTGTTAGTATTTGTTTCACATATGCTGGTGCTCCTGTGTTGGGTGCATATATATTTATAATAGTTATATCCTCCTGTTGGACTGAGCCCTTTTTTCATTATGTAATGTCCTTCTTTGTCTTTTGTTACTTTCTTTGTTTTGAGGTCTATTTTGTCTGATACTACTGCAACACCTGCTTTTTTTCTCCCTGTTGTTTGCATGAAATATCTTTTTCCATCCCTTGGCTTTTAGTCTGTGCATGTCTTTGGGTTTGAGGTGAGTTTCTTGTAAGCAGCGTATAGATGGGTCTTGCTTTTTTATCCATTCTGTTACTCTGTGTCTTTTGATTGGTGCATTCAACCCATTAACATTTAGGGTGACTATTGAAAGATATGTACTTATTGCCATTGCAGGCTTTAAATTCGTGGTTACCAAAGGTTCAAGGTTATCTTCTTTAGTATCTTACTGTCTAACTTAACTCACTTATTGAGCTATTTTAAACACTGTCTGGTGATTCTTTATTTTTCTCCCTTCTTATTTCTCCTCCTCTGTTTTTTATATGTTGGTTGTTTTATTTTGTGCTCTTTTGTGTTTCCTTTAACTGCTTTTGTGAGTAGTTGATTTTATTTTTTGCCTTTAGTTAGTATTTGGTTGGTCTGCTTTCTTTGCTGTGATTTTATTTTCTCTGGTGTCATCTATTTATTCTTGGGAGTGCTCCCATCTAGAACAGTCCCTCTAAAACACCCTGCAGAGGTGGTTTGTGGGAGGCAAATTCCCTCAACTTTTCCTTGTCTGGCAATTGTTTAATCCCTCCTTCATATTTAAATGATAATTGTGCTGGATACAGTATTCTTGGTTCATGGCCCTTCTCTTTCATTGCATTAAATATATCATGCCATTCTCTTCTGGCCTGTAATGTTTCTGTTGAGAAGTCTGATGATAGCCTGATGGGTTTTCCTTTGTAGGTGACCTTTTTCTTCTCTCTAGCTGCCTTTAAAACTCTGTCCTTGTCCTTGATCTTTGCCATTTTAATTATTATGTGTCTTGGTGTTGTCCTCCTTGGGTCCCTGCTGTTGGGGGTTCTGTGTACTTCCGTGGTCTGATCGATTATTTCCTTCCCCAGTTTGGGGAAGTTTTCAGCAATTATTTCTTCAAATATACTTTCTATCCCTTTTTCTCTCTCTTCTTCTGGAACCCCTATAATGCGGATATTGTTCCTTTTGGATTGGTCACACAGTTCTCTTACTATTGTTTCATTCCTGGAGATCCTTTTCTCTCTCTCTGCGTCAGCTTCTATGCGTTCCTGTTCTCTGGTTTCTATTCCATCAATGGCCTCTTGCATCTTATCCATTCTGCTTATAAATCCTTCCAGAGATTGTTTCATTTCTGTAATCTCCTTCCGGATGTCATCCCTTAGCTCTTGCATATTTCTCTGCAGCTCCATCAGCATGGTTATGAGCTTTATTTTTAATTCTTTTTCAGGGAGATTGGTTAGGTCTATCTCCTTCTCAGGGTTTGCCTCTGTGATCTTGGTCTGTTTCAAATTCTTCTGCCTTTTCATGGTGATAGAGGTATTTGTGGGGAGCTGGCGTGTGTGTTGGCTAAGAGAAAGTCCCTTCTTGCTGGTTTGTGGCCTTCCTCTCCTGGGAGAACGGAGACCTCTAGCAGCTTTTGCTGGGCAGCTGCGTGCAGACGGGGCCTCTGATTCTTGCCCTGCTGCTGTGGAGCTCAGCGGGTGCTGTGGGCATGGCCAGCCTCAGGCTGCTTCTCCAATATGGTGGAGCTACATAGAGGGGTAATGGATGGGAGGCTGTTTATCGCTGTGAGGGGCCTCTAAGCTGCACTGCCGCCCATGGGGTTAGAGCGCCCTGAGTTCCCTGGGATCCCAGCTGCTGGGATAAGTGTCCCAGGATGCTTCCATCCAGCAGTGCGGTCCCTGTCCCTTTAAGACTTTCAAAAAGCACTTGCTTTTCTTTGTCCCAGGTGGACCGGCTGCAGGAACCCGCTCACAGGTCTTACTGTTCTGTTTCCCTAGTTTCCAGCACCCCACGCATGCACTGTGTCTGTGCTCTGGTGCGGATGGCTAGGGCTGGGTATTTAGCAGTCCTAGGCTCCCTCTCCCTCCCGGCTCCGACTCCTCTCCTCCCGCCGGGAGCTGGGGTGAGGGGCGCTCGGGTCCCTCCAGGCCATGGCTTGTATCTTACCCCCTTCGTGAGGCACTGGGTTCTTGCAGGTGTAGATGTAGTTTGGCTGTTGTCCTGTGTCTTCTGGTCTTTTAGGAATAGTTGTATTTGTTGCATTTTCAAATATATATATGGTTTTGGGAGGAGATTTCCACTGCTCTATTCATGCCGCCATCTTCGTTCCATCTTTTTGATAGCTGTCTTTTAAGGAAAGCTCCCAGCAGCTTTCATGTGACATTTCAACTTCCATTGGTAGTTGCAAAGGAGGCTAGGAAATGTAAACTTCATTCATGTGCCTAACTAAATATTCTACTGCAATGAAATGAGGGAAGAACAAATATGAGGAGTTTTCCCTCAGGGCTCACCTCCTGAATAAGAGGAAGTGCTGATCAGAAACTGAAGCTACTAAGTCTGTCCAATTCTTCCACTCTGGCAAGTGAGGTTTAGCCAGAAGCAGTTCGGGTTGAAGAGATTTGTATGGTGTGGCAGATGCGGCCAGTCTTTCCCAAATCTAAGTCAGGAAGGGCCTAAGACAGACCCTCTGGGTTATGATTATAATTGAAAAGGAGGCTAAAATCCCCTCAATCTGAAGTGATTGTTGGGCTCACATATTGGTGGGGGATGGATTGGGGTTTACCTGCCTAGAGTCAACTAACACAAGAGCCATAGGAAAAGAATACACCTGTGTTTAGATATTTATTAACATGCCATCACAAAATGCCTACAGATAGAAACATCCACAAAAGAACAACAATCCATTTTGTTGAATGGAAAATCCTCTTAATTACTGCTAGTTCTTTCTAATTATGTGACTCTTCTCACACAGTAGTCTGTGTTTGGCCTGAAGGATGGGCTTTTTCACTAGGAGGGACTGTCTTGGATAGATGGCTTTGGATCTCAAATCAGGTCTATTTTCTATTATAGATAAATAATGGACACTCTGTGTTGTCATTTCTGTTCCTGTGAAGTTGCTTGGCATAAAATGATCTCAATAAACAGATAAAATGAAGTTCTAGGATCAGCAAAGCATAATACTAGCCATCAGATCTGTAGTGACCACCACAACCCCAAACTTCAAAAGGTAATATTTTTTCTGGAATCATTTATTTCCTTTGCTGGATCATATCCTGATCATTCTTAAACTCTGACAGGACTCCATCAAGAGATGAAATTACCAAATCATATTGCTTCTTTCCCCAACTACTGCAATATTTTTTGCTGGTCTGTGTCACTACAGCCTTTCCTAAAGGTTTTAATGAAAAGCTGTCTTTTGTTTGGCCTCTTGAGGCAGTACCTACTCTATGTCTAAGTTCATGCAGGTTCCTGTAGATGTTACCAGGCTGACTGTGGTCTCCTCAGTCCTTGTCTTCACCATAACAAAGAATTGAAAGGCAGAGACACAATAGCGAAGCAGAGCGAAAATTTTATTTGAATACACTCCAAGGGAGGAGTGGGCCAGAGTCAAGGTAGATGAAGGCCTTGAACAGTTAGGTGGGAGGCATTTATATTACATTCTGGCTAGGAGGCACCTTTTTGATTGACAAGGTGGGGTTATTGGATTTATAGGCCCATCTATAGCCATACCATATAGTGCCTGTTCTTTCACACAATGAGGTGTAGTTTGGGTGGTTCTTAGTTTTGTTTGTGTCTTTTAAGCTTTCCTTAAATGACAGCTGTCATGAGAAGAAGAGAGAGAAAAAGGGATAGAAAGTGTTATTGAGGAGGTAAATGCTGAAAACTTCCCCAGTCTGAGGAAGGAGATAGTCTCTCAAGCCATGGAGGTGTACAGATCTCCCAACACAAGGGACCCAAGGAAGACAACATCAAGACATATAATAATTAAAATGGCAAAGATCAAGGATAAAGACAGACTTTTAAGAGCAGCTAGAGAGAGGAAAAAGATCACATACAAAAGAAAACTCATCAGGCTATCATCAGATTTCTCAACAGAAACCTTACAGGCCAGAAGGGAGTGGAATGATATATTTTATGCAATGAAGCAGAAGGGCCTCAAACCAAGAACACTCTATCTGGCAAGGTTATCATTTAAATTTGAAGGAGGGATTCAACAATTTTCAGATTAGGAAAAGCTGAGAGAATTTACCTCCCACAAACCACCTCTACAGTGCATTTTGGAGGGACTGCTATAAATGGAAGTATTCCTAAGGCTAAATAGATGTCACCAGGGGAAATAAAACCACAGCAAAGTAGAACAATTAATTACTAAGCAGATGCAAAATCAACAACCCCCAAAGTCAATCAAGGGATAGACAAAGAGTACAGAATATGATACCTAATATAAAAAGAATGGAGGAGGAAGAAAAGGGAGGACAAAAAAAGAACCTTTAGATTGTGTTTGTAATAGCATAAGAAGTGAGTTATATTAGACTGTTAAATAGTAAGGGAATTACCCTTGAACCTTTTGGTAATCACAAATCTAAAGCCTGCAATGGCAATAAGTACATACCTATTGATATTCACCCTAAATGTAAACGGTCTGAATGCACCAATCAAAAGACATAGAGTCACTGAATGGATAAAAAAACAAGACCCATCTACATGCTGCCTACAAGCAACTCACTTCAAACCCAAAGACATACACAGACTGAAAGTGAAGGAATGGAAAAAGATATTTCATGCAATTAATAGGGAGACAGTACTTGTACCAGACAAAATAGACTTCAAAGCAAAGAAAGTTATAAGAGACAAAGAAGGACATTGCATTATGATAAAGGGTCAGTCCAACAAGAGGATGTAACTATTATAAATATCTATGCAACCAATTAATTGTGAGTCTAACCTCACAATTAATGAAACTAGAAAAGGAAGAACAAATGAGAACCAAAGACAGTAGAAGGATCACCTACATATGTGAAACAAATACTAACAGAATTAAAGGAGGAAATAGAATGCAGTGTATTCATTTTAGGAGACTTCAGCACACCACTCACTCTGAAGGACAGATCAACCAGATAGGAAATAAGTAAAGAGACAGAGGCACTGAACAATGTATTAGAACAGATGAACCTAACAGACATTTACAGAACACTTCATCCAAAAGCAACAGGATATATGTTCTTCTCAAGTGCACATGGAACATTTTCAAGAATAGATCATATACTAGGCCACAAAAAGAGCCTCAGTAAATTCAGAAAGATTGAAATTGTGCAAACCAGCTTCTCAGATCACAAAAGGCATGAAACTAGAAATAAATTACACAAAGAAAGTGAAAAAGTCCACAAACACATGGAGGCTTAATTACATGCTCTTAAATAATCAATGGATCAATGACCAAATAAAAACAGAGATCAAGCAATACATGGAGACAAATGACAACAATAATTCAACACTGTAAAATCTGTGGGAAGCAGTGAAGGCCATGCTTAGAGGGAAGTATATTGCAATACAGGCCTACATCAGGAAAGAAGAACAATCCCAAATTAACAGTCTAAACTCACAATAAATGAAACTAGAAAAGGAAGAACAAATGAGAACCAAAGTCAGCAGAAGGAGGGACATAATAAAGATTAGAGCAGAAATAAATAAAATCGAGAAGAATAAAACAATAGAATCAATGAAAGCAAGAGCTGGTTCTTTGAGAAAATAAACAAAATAGATAAACCCCTAGCCAGACTTATCAAGAAAAAAAGAGAGTCTACACACATAAACAGAATCAGAAATGAGAAAGGAAAAATGACTATGAATGCCACAGAAATACAAAGAATTATGAGAGAATACTATGAAGAAGTATATGGAAACAAACTGGATAACCTAGGAGAAATAGACAACTTTCTAGAAAAATACAACCTTCCGAGGCTGACCCAAGAAGAAACAGAAAATCGGAATAGACCAATTACCAGCGAGGAAATTGAATTGGTAATCAAAAAACTACCTAAGAACAAAATTCCTGTACCAGATGGTTTCACTGCTGAATTTTATCAAACATTTAGTGAAGAGCTAATACCCATCCTACTTCAAGTTTTCCAAAAAGTAGAAGAGGAGGGAATACTCTCAAACTCATTCTGTGAGGCCAACATCACTCTAATAACAAAACCAGGCAAAGATACCACAAAAAAGGAAAATTACAGACCAATATCCCTGATGAACATAGATGCAAAAATACTCAACAAAATATTATCAAACTGAATTCAAACATACATCAAAAAGATAATCCATCATGATCAAGTGGGATTCATCCCAGGGATGCAAGGATAGTACAACCTTCGAAAATCCGTCAACATCATACACCACATCAGCAAAAAGAAGGACAAAAACCACATGATTATCTCCATAGATGCTGAAAAAGCATACAACAAAATTCAACATCCACTCATGATAAAAACTCAACAAAATGGGTATAGAGGGCAAATACCTCAACATAATAAAGGCCATATATGATAAACCCACAGCCAACATCATACTTAACAGTGAGAAGCTGAAAGCTTTTCCTTTAAGATCAGGAACAAGACAAGGATGCCCACTCTCCCCACTTTTATTCAACACAGTTCTGGAGGTCCTAGCCATGGCAAGCAGATAACACAAAGAAATAAAAGGCATCCAGATTGCTAAGGAAGAAGTCAAAGCGTCCTTGTTTGCAGATGACATGATACTGTATATAAAAAACCCTGAAAAATCCACTCCCAAACTACTAGACCTGATATCTGAATTCAGCAAAGTTGCAGGATACAAAATTAATACACAGAAATCTGTTGCATTCCTATACACTAACAGTGAACTAGCAGAAAGAGAAATCAGGAAAACCATTCCATTCACAATTGCATCAAAAAGAATAAAATACCTAGGAATAAACCTAACCAAGGAAGTGAAAGACCTGTACCCTGAAAACTACAAGACACGCATGAGAGAAATTAAAGAAGATACCAATAAATGGAAACACATCCCGTGCTCACAGATAGGAAGAATTAATATTTGTCAAAAAGGCCATCCTGCCTAAAGCAATCTACAGATTCAATGCAATCCCTATCAAAATACCTACAGCATTCTTCAATGAACTAGAGCAAATAGTTCTAAAATTCATATGGAACCACAAAAGATCTCAAATACACAAAGCAATCCTGAGAAGGAAGAATAAAATGGGGGCATTATGTTCCCTGACTTCAAGCTCTACTACAAAGCCACAGTAATCAAGACAATTTGGTACTGACACAAGAACAGACCCATAGACCAATGGAACAGACTAGAGAGCCCAGATATAAACCCAACCACATACGGTCAGTTAATATATGATAAAGGAGCCATAGATATACAATAGGGAAATGAAAGCCTCTTCAACAGCTGGTGTTGGCAAAATTGGACAGTTACATGTCCAATGAAACTGGATTATTGTCTAACCCCATACACAAAAGTAAACTCAAAATGGATCATGAATGTAAGTCATGAAACCATAAAACTCTTAGAAAAAAAATAAACACAGGCAACTTCTTCATAAACATATCTCCCTGGGCAAGGGAAACAAAAGCAAAAATGAACAAGTGGGATTATATCAAACTGAAAAGCTTCTGTACAGCAAAGGACACCATCAGTAGAACAGAAAGACATCCTACAGTATGGGAGAATATATTCGTAAATGACATATCCAATAAGGGGTTGACATCCAAATTATATAAAGAGCTCACACACCTCAACAAACAAAAAGCAAATAAGCCAATTAAAAAATGAGCAGAGAAGCTGAACAGACACTTCTTCAAAGAAGAAATTCAGATGGCCAACAGGCACATGAAAAGATGCTCCACATCACTAATCATCAGAGAAATGCAAATTAAAACCACAATGAGATATCACCTCTCAGCAGTTAGGATGGCCACCACCCAAAAGACAAACAACAACAAATGTTGGCAAGAATGTGGAGAAAGGGAACCCTCCTACACTGCTGGTGGGTAAGTAATAGTTCAACCATTGTGGAAAGCAGTATGGAAGTTCCTCAAAAAACTCAAAATAGAAATACCATTTCACCTAGGAATTCCACTCCTAGGAATTTACCCTAAGAGTGCAGGAGCCCAGATTCAAAAAGACATATGCACCCCTATGTTTATCACAGCACTATTTACAATAGCCAAGAAATGGAAACAACCTAAGTGTCCATCAGTAGATGAATGGATAAAGAATATGTGGTACATATACACAATGGAATATTATCCAGCCAGTAGAAGAAAAGAAATCCTACAATTTGCAACAACATGGATGGAACTAGAGGGTCTTATGCTTAGTGAAATAAGCCATAGTAAGACAAGTATCAAATTATTTCACTCATCTGTGCAGTATAAGAACAAAGAAAAAACTGAAGGAACAAAACAGCAGCAGACTCACAGAACCCAAGAATGGAGTAACAGTTACCAAAGGGACGGGGATTGGGGAGGATGGGTTGGAAGGGTGGGATAAGGGGGAAAAAGGGGCATCACGATTAGCACGTATAATGTAGGGGTGGGGACCCGGGGAAGGCAGTATGACATAGAGAAGACAAGTAGTGACTGTATAGCATCTTACTATGCTGATGGACAGTGACTGTAATGGGGTATGTGGTGGGGACTTGATAATAGGGGGAGTCTAGTAACCATAATGTTGTTCATGTAATTGTACATTAATGATAGAAAAAAAAAAGACAGCTATCATGTATGTTCTCCCTCATTCCCCTTTGTTTTCATATTATTGCCTAGAACTTGGAAATAACAGAACTCCATCTTAGACCATGAAGATAAGGGCAACCTCCTGAAGATCTGGTTGGGACTGGTTTGGCCTGGTCCGAGTAGGCAAAGATGTTATTTCCCTGCAAAGCCTTTGTTGACTTGACATGGGACGCCCTACCTGGACAGAATTTGGGCGTTTTTTTTTTCTTTGAACCTTCTCCCCTCTTTCCCCAGCTGCTCATGTCTATCATTCTACCTAACATTCCTAACATATAAAGTATATGACAAAATCACCACCTTTAAGATTTTTACCCACCTGTTGAAAAGAAAAGGCTTGACTACATAAAATGAAAGAGCAGTTCAGTCACGTTTATAATCTAGTTATCAAATGAACATAATTAAGAGCCAGTGTTATAGCATAAAGTATATTGTAGGATGTCAGAAGGACAGCAATCATTATGAGATGGGTGAATTATGGAAAAAGTTTTAAGGGGAGCATGGGAGTTAAGTGTGTCCTGAATAGGTAGAGTCAATGTATCTTAGGACCTATTGGTTGCAAGTGATAGAAATACAACTCAAAACTAGTTTTTAGGCAAATTATTGGTGCTTAGAAGTCAAGGAAAGACTATTAAAGCCATGGGAAAATAATAGATGCAGCTGGGCCTCAGGAACAACTAGAACTAGAACTGGCAGTATAAAATGCTGACTGGATCTCCTTTAATTCTCTGATTACTGTCTCTCACCTTCATTTTATTTTGTCTTAATGCAAAACAATTTTCTTCACAATATCAGCAGAGGTGCTGATGGTATATCCTATAGCAGGAACTGCTACCAAGAGGTTGGATATGTATACTGGGGTTTAGGGAAAGAGAGTGTCACATTGTAAATAACTCACATCTGAAACTTTGAAAGAGGAAGACGCAAGCTACGCTTTGGAGACAACCGGCTGTTAAGTTTATGGGAAGAGAAAGACGAATCAGTGAAGGAGGCAGGGACGGTTCAAGGAGGGAGGAGAAACAGATAAGTGTAGAGTCTAGGAAAGCCAAGAATTTCAAGAAGAGGTGATGAGGTGGAAACGAGTGGTGCAGGAAACTTGGAACAGGCAATCGTATTTAAAAGTAAGGTCCTTCCAAACCTTGGAGAAGAATGGTGTTAACTGCCAGGGGTTATAATTCATTCAAATTCACGCTGATCGCTTAATCCAGCTAATACAATCCTAGGTGCTGGAGACAGGGGAAGAATAACAGTTCTGGACCCAAGAAGCTCACAGATTGGCGGAGGAAGTGAGAAGTGTATGAATAATTAAGATACAATGTTGAAAGTGCTTAAACAGGCATGCACACTATAAGTCCTGCGCAGTAGGCGACCCCACCGGGCGAGGCTGAGGAAGGGTAGGAAGGTTTTCTGTCCAGGTGCGTGGTGGGTTTCCAAAGGCCTCCGGGGCAATTCCAGCAGAAGCGGACTCCCGGGGCCGTGGACAGCTGTTAGGCGGCTGCAGGGAGGTGGAGCACGAAGGAACCTTGACGCCTGGGGGGAAAGGCGCTTAGCAATACCTGCCTGTTTGGAAGATGCGAGGTGGAGTTTGCAGCGTGAAGACTGGATGCTGGAAGGAGAGGCGAAAGAGTTCCCGAATTCTCCCCACTTTCTCACAAAGGTCAGCAAAGATCAGGAAGGATGGAACCCAGGCCGTTTGGGAAGCTAGTCGACTAAAGGTCTTAGTTTGCCGGGTTCCGGGATCTTTGTTATTCTTCCCCCGCCTCCGCCAGGAACCGGAACATTAGTGTCAACGACTGGTTGGCGCCGGACTGAAAAGGCGGATGGATCTACACGGAGAAAGTTGAGTACTCGGCCGGGAAAAGCAGGGCACCCAGAGCGGAAGCTACTCTCCGGCGCCGGCCCCGGGAGGCAACAGGTAGACGTCTGTGGTTGGTGCGGCCGGGACGTGAGCCAGCGAGGCAGCCGTAACGGGTGAGGTTTCCCGGGGCCGCCTCGCCCCTGCAGGGTCCGGAGTGTTTCCTCGACTTGGGTCGGGAGCTAAACAACCGGAGCTCCAGTCAGTCTTAACGACTTCCTAGCTGTATGACCTTGGGTAATTTAATCTTGGAACCTGCGTTTCCTCGTCTTTGTAATTGGAATAACTACCTCTCAGGGCTGTTGTGAGGAATCAATGAAATTACACCTAGAACAGTTTTTGGCACATAGTAAGCCCTGGATGTACAGTCTTTACTAGGACTGCTCCTCTGGCTGCGTGGGTTACCTTGCCGTCAAAACTGACCAGTTTCGGCCCAGAATCATCCAGTTCATGAGTTTGACTTTACTGATAAAGATATGAAACAAAAAAATTATAATTAAAGTTATATTGTTAGAGAAGTAACAACACTACTAAGGGTTTGGGAAATAGGGGGAATAATATTACTAATAATCCTGTCATCCTACATACGACTTGAAGCCATTTTTCCCTCCAGCAGAGCCTTTTTTGTCTGTACATTTTTTTTTGGTATCATTAATCTACAATTACATGAAGAACATTGTGTTTACTAGGCTCCCCCCTTCACCAAGTCCCCCACACATACCCCTTCACAGTCACTGTCCATCATGTCTGTACATTTTTATACTTGTAATGTTGGCGTATGTGCCATATTAATTCCTCCTTATTTGCCACTTAGTAGTGTAGCCTAAGCATAGGGCTCATCGGAAACATTTTTATGATTGTACAAGTTGCACTTTAAGGGCTTAATCATTTGTTTCCCAAATTACTGTACATGTAGAGGTAAAATCATTTATGCACACTGAGGGAAATTTAAAGATTACCTTTTATACCAGGACTTAAGATCAACTTTTTTTTTTCCAGTTCCCTTCTGTTTTCAGTCCATGTGAAAACAATATTTACATGGTTTTCATTTATTCAACAAACATTATTGAGCATCAGTTACATTTAAGCTCTATTCCCTAAGATAAGGAGATAAGGCTAGTTAGGTAGACATAAAAGCAAGATTCTCACATTACAAAAGCACTGTGAGAAGTAGGCACAGGTTGCTGTTTTTTTCTGTTTATCAAGTTTTTTTTATTAAGGTATCATTAATATACACTCTTATGAAGGTTTCACATGAAAAACATTGTGGTAAATACATTCACCCATATTATCAAGTCCCCCCCATACCCCATTGCATACCTCAGTGTCCATCAGCATAGTAAGATGCCAGAGTCACTACTTGTTTTCTCTGTGCTGTACTACCTTCCCTGTGCTCCCCTCTAGGTTATGTGTGCTAATCGTAATGCCCCTTATTCCCCTTCTCCCTCCCTTCCCATCCACCATCCCCTGTCCCTTTCCCTTTGGCAACTGTTAGTCCATTCTTGGGTTCTGTGAGTTTGCTGCTGTTTTGCTCCTTCAGTTTTTGCTTTGTTCTTATGCTCCACAGATGAGTGAAATCATTTGGTACTTGTCTTTCTCTGCCTGGCTTATTTCACAGAACATAATACCCTCTAGCTCCATCCATGTTGTTGCAAATGGCAGGATTTGTTTTCTTCTCATGGCTGAATAGTATTCCATTATGTATATGTACCACATCTTTATCCATTCAACTACTAATGAACACAGGTTGCCTCCATATCTTGGCTATTGTAAATAGTGCTGCGATAAACATAAGGGTGCATATGTCTTTTTGAATCTGAGATCTTGCTTTCTTTGGGTAAATTCCTAGAAATGGAATTCCTAGGTCAAATGATATTTCTATTTTGAGTTTTTTGAGGAACCTTCATACTGCTTTCCACAATGGTTGAACTAGTTTACATTCCCACCAGCAGTGTAGATGCGTTCCCCTTTCTCTGCATCCTTGCCAGCACTTGTTCCTATTCTTTTCTATGTTGGCCATCCTAACTGGTGTGAGGTGATATCTCATTGTGATTTTCATTTGCATTTCCCTGATAATTAGCGATGTGGAGCATCTTTTCATGTGCCTGTTGGCCATCTGAATTTCTTCTTTGGAGAATTGTCTCTTCATATCCTCCGCCCATTTTTTAATTGGGTTTTTGCTTTTTGGGTGTTGAGGTGTGTGAGTTCTTTATATATTTTGGATGTTAACCCCTTGTCGGATATGTCATTTACAAATATATTCTCCCATACTGTAGGATGCCTCTTTGTTCTGTTGATGGTGTCCTTTGCCGTACAGAAGCTTTTTAGTTTGACGTAGTCCCGTGTGTTCATTTTTGCTTGTGTTTCCCTTGCTTGAGGAGATGTGTTTAGGAATAAGTTGCTCATGTTTATATTCAGGAGATTTTTGCCTATGTTTTCTGCTAAGAGTTTTATGGTTTCATGACTTACATTCAGGTCTTTGATCCATTTTGAGTTTACTTTTGTGTATGGGGTTAGACAATAATCCAGTTTCATTCTCTTGCATGTAGCTGTCCAGTTTTGCCAACACCAGCTGCTGAAGAGGCTGTCATTTCCCCATTGTATGTCCATAACTCCTTTATCATATATTAATTGACCATATATGCTTGGGTTTATATCTGGGCTCTCTAGTGTGTTCCATTGGATTATGGGTCTGTTCTTGTGCCAGTACCAAGTTGTCTTAATTACTGTGGCTTTGTAGTAGAGCTTGAAGTCAAGGAACATAATGCCCCCACTTTATTCTTCCTTCTCAGGATTGCTTTGGCTATTCAGGGTCTTTTGTGGTTCCATATATGAATTTTAGAACGATTTGCTGTAGTTTGTTAAAGAATTGAATCTGTAGATTGCTTTAGGCAGGATGGCCGTTTTGACAATATCAATTCTTCCTATCCTTCAGCATGGGATGTATTTCCTTTCCTTTTATTGGTATCTTCTTTAATTTCTCTCATGAGTGTCTTGTGGTTTTCAGGGTATAGGTCTTTCACTTCTTTGGTTAGGTTTATTCCTAGGTATTTTATTCTTTTTGATGCAATTGTGAATGGAATGGTTTTCCTGATTTCTCTTTCTGCTAGTTCACTGTTAGTGTATAGGAATGCAACAGATTTCTGTGTATTAATTTTGTATCCTGCAACTTTGCTGAATTCAGAAATTAGTTCTAGTAGTTTTGGGGTGGATTCTTCAGGATTTTTTATGTACAATATCATATCATCTGCAAATAGTGACAGTTTAACTTCTTCCTTACCAATCTGGATGCCTTTTATTTCTTTGTGTTTGATTGCTGTGACTAGGACCTCCAGAACTATGTTGAATAAAAGTGGGGAGAGTGGGCATCCTTGTCTTGTTCCTGATCTTAAAGGAAAAGCTTTCAGCTTCTCACTGTTAAGTATGATATTGGCTGTGAGTTTGTCATATTTTATGTTGAGGTACTTGCCCTCTATATCCATTTTGTTGAGCATTTTTATCATGAATAGATGTTGAAATTTGTTGAATGCTTTTTCAGCATCTGTGAAGATAATCATGTTGTTTTTGTCCTTTTTGTTGATGTGTATGATGTTGATGGATTTTTGAATATTTTACCATTCTTGCATCCCTGGAATAAATCCTACTTGATCATGATGGATGATCTTTTTGATGTATTTTGAATTTGATTTGCTAATATTTTCTTGCATATTTTTGCATCTATGTTCATCAGAGATATTGGTCTGTAGTTTTCTTTTTTGTGGTGTCTTTGCCTGGTTTTGGTATTAAAGTGACACTGGCCTCATAGAATGAGTTTGGGAGTATTCCCTCCTCTTCTGCTTTCTGGAGAACTTTAAGGAGGATGGGCATTAGCTCTTCACCAAATGTTTGATTAAATTCAGCAGTGAAGCCATCTGGTCCAGGGATTTTGTTCTTAGGTAGTTTTTTGATTACGAATTCTATTTCATTGCTGGCAATTGGTCTGTTTAGATTTTCTGTTTCTTCCTAGGTCAGCCTTGGAAGGTTGTATTTTTCTAGAAAGTTGTCCATTTCTTTTAGGTTATCCAGTTTGTTAGCATGTAATTTTTCATAGTGTTCTCTAATAATTCTTGGTATTTCTGTGGTGTCTGTAGTGATTTTTCCTTTCTTATTTCTGATTCTGTTTTTGTGTGTAGACTCTTTTTTTCTTGGTAATTCTGGATAGGGGTTTATCTGTTTTTATTTTTATCTCGAAGAACCAGCTCCTGCTTTCATTGATTCTTTCTATTGTTTTATTCTTCTCAATTTTATTTATTTCTACTCTAATCTTTATTATGTCTCTCCTACTCACTTCAGGCCTCATTTGTTCTTCTTTTTCTAGTTTCATTAATTGTGAGTTTAGACTGTTCATATGGGATTGTTCTTTCCTGATGTAAGCCTGTCTTGCAATATATGAGAAGTATGCACAGGTTTTTGTGAGTATGCAGAAGAAGAGCAGTGTCACAGGCCTCCAGAAACATGCCTATTGTTGAACAAATGGGTTTATTATTTCTTGTAATGAGAGAGAATACACACCATGGGAAACCATGGGGCATCTCAGTAAGAGGGAGTTAGTAGGGATTTATTATTGGTTTTAAGCTTATGTTAGGTGATTTTGGGGAAAGAAGTCAGGAAGTAGAGATGATTCTATGATTATATCTTATCTCTCTAGAGTGAGGCTAATGCCATGACTGGTCAAGATACAGCAGTCACTCATATTAGCCAGGATAATGAATGTTTGGTCACATTTATGGTTTGAACATTGTTCTTTCTTACTTTTTTTCTCCCCTTCTGTGTTCATACATAATTACAGTTGATCTTAAAAGAGCTAAGGGTATTGCCCATGGATGTGAGGAGAAGTTGGGCCAGGCAGTTGGGAATATTTTGGAGGGCTTTGTGTACCATTTTAGGAATTGAATTTCTGGGGGTGAATTGCTGAATTACTATAAGGGGAGAGCCGTCATATTTAGAAAAATCCATTTTGTTGCCAGGCAAAGGATGGATTGAGAAAATCCATCTGAAAGATCAGAGTCAGGGAGATGAATTAGAACTTTACTACTTACAGGTTTTTTTGGGGGGTGGTTCACGTGGGAGCTTGTTAGTAATAGAGAATCTGAGGACCCATCCTATACCTGCTATATCAGAATCTGAATTTTTAACAAAATTCCCAGATGATTTATAGTCATTTTAAAGTTTGCAAGACCCTTTGTTAGGGGAATTACCATAATCCCAGTAAGAAGTAATAAAGACCTGAACCAAGGTACTGGTGGCAGAGGTGGAGAAATATGGAGATAATTATTTATTCAGTAATTATTAGAAGCCTCCTGCATGCCTGGCACCATCCTGGGAGCTGGAAGAACTACAATGAAAATAGTTTCTCCCCTCAAGACACTTCCAGTCTGGTGGGAGAGACTGACAAGTGAAACTGGCTAGTAAACTGTAGCAGGGAAAGTGGAGCTCAGGATACAGTGAGAACACATCAGTGGGATATGGGTCTTGGTAGAGTTTAGTTAAGGATTTCTCGAGGAGGTAACAGAACTCTAAGCTGAGCCCCAAAGGACAAATCAGGTGAAATTGGTAGAGGGCATTCCTGGCCCAGGACCAGCAATTGGCCAAGGCCTGAATCCCAGAAAGGGATCCTGGGTGGTGCTTACTGGAGCACAGAGTGGGGTTAGAAAAATGAGCAGAGGCCAGATACAGAGGATCTTGGAGATGCTGTGGAGAACGTTGGGCTGTATTCTTAAGACCACAAGAGGGCCTCTGAAGGGATTTAATTAGAGAAAGTAAATGATCATTTTTTTGTTTTAGTCCCTTTTGGGTGCTGAGTGATGGGAAGAAGTGAAATTGGGGGTTCAAACCTAGAAGTAGGGAGCAGAGTTCAGTGACCTAGGAGAGAGAAGGTGGTTGTGGATAAAGTGAAGGTTCCTGTGGCCAAGATTCTCACCTGAACCTGGTTGGCTAGCTCACTATTGTGTGGACAATACATTGTTATTGACTCTATATAAAGAGCTCCGCCCAGTGCTCTGGGTGGCATGGTGGCAGGGCTGCAGGATTGCAGAGACAAGACTGTGCTGGCAAGTGGTGGCAGCTCCAAGGACAGAGACTGAGATGGCTGCGGGGGTAGAGAGGCCCAGAGACAGAGATCGGCCTGCTGCATGCAGACTCGCTCTGAGTGGATGGGATTCTAATGATTGACCTGCCACCGTGTTAATAAAGTTGGGTATAACCCTTTCACCCCAAAAATGTTCTATTGTCATTTCTTTGGTCTAATTGAATCCATAGCGAACTTGCCTGTGGCTGAAACCATTGGCAAAACAGTGGTGATTCACCTGATGTGGGGAGTGATGGAGGAGGGGTGTTCTAGAAGGATAATGAATCCTCTGTGCTGTAGTTAAGAGTTGTCTGGGTGTCATTTTGATGTAAACTATTAGGCAGCTGAGGCAGGTGAACTGGATTTTTGGATTTTGGCATTTTTGAGGCTTTTTTTTGGTAAGTTTTCAGTTCTCCATTTAGTTTCTGATTCAGTGACATGTTCTGGCTTGTGGGTGAGTTTTTGTGTTCTTCCTCTCGCCTGGTCTCTTGCACCAGGGCAGGAGAAAGAAAAATTAACATCACTGTCTTGCCAATAGGTTTTAGCCCTGGCAAGTTCGCTATGGATTCAGTGTGACTAAAGAAAATTGACAGCAGACCGCTCTTTGGGGTGAGAGGGTTATACCCAACTTTATTTCCAGGTGGCAGTTCAGTCACTAGAATTCCATTCACTCAGAGTGAGTCTGTATGCAGCAAGCCAGTCTCTGCCTCTGGGCCCCTCTGTCCGCACAGCCATCTCACACAGCTGTCCTCTGGGCCTCTCTGCACAGTCGTCCCACATAGCCGTCCTCTGAGCCTCTGTCCTCGGCGCTGCCACCACTCCAGCCTCCGCTCTGCTCTCCCGTAGCCTTGCAGTCCTGCCACCGTGTCGCCCCAGAGCACTGGGCGGAGCTCTTTATGTAGAGTCAACAGCCATGTATTGCCCACAGGTGTGCAGTGTGCTAGTCAACCATGGCCAGGTGAGAATCTCAGCCACAGGAACTCTCATTTTATCCACATTCCACCCCTCCAAGATTCTCTCCTCTCAATCTATGTGCCGTTAGTCCTCTGCAATGGTCCCTGTGCAAAGAAGCTCGAATATTGTTCTCCAGCCTCTCCAGCAAAAAGTCTTGCAGACACACAGGCCAGACTTATGGCTTGTCTCTGACCTCTGCCTCTTTGGTCTTAATGGCTGGAACTGCTGCTCTGGTTTCAGTTGTTGCCATAGCTCCTGTCTTGCCAATGGGTTTCAGCCCCGGGCAAGTTAGCTATGAATTCAGTGTGACCAAAGAAATTGACAGCAAAACGTTCTTTGGGGTGAAAGGGTTTATTACCCAGTTTGTTCTCCTGTGGCAGGTCAAGCACTAGCATCTCTGCCTCCGCCCAGAGCACTGGGCCAAGCTCTCTATATAGTGCAATAATAGCTTATTGCCTAAAGGTGTGGAAGCGGCAGCCCAGCAACAGGCCAGTTACATCATCAGGTGGTTTAAGTTCAGTGAGGATCCTGGCCATAGGAACCCCAACTTCCCCACACTCCAGTAAGATCCTATTTGGCTTCCCATCTATAATTTCTTTTGATCTACTCCTGCCTGTATCAAATCAACCCACATCTGGGTCCTCGTCACCCTCACGAGGCCCTTCAAATTCCTCCTGTGAGTAACAGGTCTTATTTCTTTCTGGGTTCTCGTTACTTCAGCTACTGTACGTGTCACCTCACATTTTGTTATCGCTGCCTCAAGGCGGGCTGCACTGTCAGGGAAGACAGCTTTCCCCTCTGATCCCGACAGAACAATTCCATCTACCCCTAAGTCCCACAGACACCGGCTCAGCCTGAGTACAGGGGCGGACCACAGAGTGCTCCCCGACCTGGGGAGGGGGGCTGCTCCTCTCCCTGGGGAACTTTCAGCTGCTGGGTCTTTATTTTCTTTACAACCACTGGGTGTGCTTTCAATACAGGAGGGACCAGTGCCTCCGGCACCTCCCCTTCATCCTTCCCCAGCTCCTCCATTTCTGGGGCTGATGGCACCATTCTCTCCACTCCCCCAAGTGCCTCCTCTGTTACAGTGCCTTGCAACAATGCCAGCTCAATCTTCAGGAGCTCTCTTACCTTCAGCTCAATGCTTCGCAGCTGATGTTCTCATGCCACCTCCGCCTGTGCTTCCCTCAGGAGTTCGTCTTTTTCCTCGATGGCCTCTTCCTCTTTCAGAACACCTGGCAGTGCTGCCATCTCATCACCAATGGCACCTTGCTGCTGGCGCTCTCGGGCTGCCTCCTCCCGCATCAAGGCCATCTCCTTCCTCAGGGAATCAATCCACAGAAATTTGCAGCTTGGGTTCTCATGCCGCCATTTCTTGGGTCTTCTCTGTAGACCTTTTTAAGACTGTGAGAAGTGGCCAACCCACAGTCCCCGCTGCCTCACGGGCACGCTGCTTCTCAAAGGATCTGCTTACTATACCAAGAGCCATCCCTACTGCCTCAGGTGTCACCTTCACTTGCCTCCAGTCCTGGGGTGGGGCCCAGTCCTCTAGGAGGCAAGCCACCTCGGACCACATATCCATTGGGGGATGATCCACTGTTTCCCCATTCATACGGGCAGCTCGCTGAAGCACCCCTCCCATAAGGGCAGCTTGTCTTTTTCTTGGGTCAACAATGAACCCTGCCGACTTTTGCCAATTGTCTTGCCAGTGGGTTTCAGCCCTGGGCAAGTTCGCTATGGATTCAATGTGACCAAAGAAAATTGACAGCAGAACGCTCTTTGGGGTGAAAGGGTTATACCCAACTTTATTTCCAGGTGGCAGGTCAGTCACTAGAATCCCATTCACTCAGAGTGAGTCTGTATGCAGCAAGCCGGTCTCTGCCTCTGGGCCCCTCTGTCTGCACATCTGTCCTCTGGGCTTCTCTGCCTGCACAGCTGTCCTCTGGGCCTCTCTGCACAGTCATCCCACACAGCCGTCCTCTGGGCCTCTGTCCTCGGCGCTGCCACCACTCCAGCCTCTGCTCTGCTCTCCTGCAGCCTTGAAGCCCTGCCACTGTGTCACGCCCAGAACACTGGGTGGAGCTCTTTGTATAGAGTCAACAGCCAGGTATTGCCCATAGGGGTGCAGTGAGCTAGTCATCCACGGCCAGGTGAGATTCTTAGTCACAGGAACTCTCATTTTATCCACAATCACTTACTTTATTTCTTCTTAGGGGTAGCTGGACTAGGTAGGAGGAGGGACTATTTATCCCTCTTTGTTCTGGCAGCATTTCCTGTCAGCACTCATTTAATGTTGCTGCTAAGAGCAAAGTTGTTATTTTTCTAGAGGTATAGAAGTTATATTGCTAATCTTTTAAGTATAGGGAGGCAGCAGCCTCTAATGGAAGGACTTTAGCCCAGGGTTCTAGTGCTAGCTTCCATACTGACTAGCATTGTGAGCTTAGGCAAGTCACTTCACCTGTTGGTGTGTTTCCTAGAGAAAGGAGATATCTACCTGACTTGTCTTAACAGGAGTGTTACAGGGATTAAATGAAATGATATATATTGGGATGATTTGCAAATATTAAGAATGGTATTTAAATATAACGGTATTAGTGCTAGGTTGTTTAGGTTTGTGGATAAAGTGAAGGTTCCTGTGGCCAGGAGTCTCACCTGGCCCTGGTTGGCTAGCTCACTACACACATGTGGACAATACGTTGTTATTGACTCTATATAAAGAGCTCCACCCAGTGCTCTGGGCGACTTGGTGGCATGGCTGCAAGGCTGTGGGAGAGCAGAGCAGAGGACAGAGGCCCAGAGGCAGAGACCAGCTTGCTGCATAAAGACTCACTTTGAGTGGATGCGATTTTAGTGATTGACCTGCCACCATGGAAATAAAGTTGGTTATAACCCTTTCACCCCAAGAACGTTCTATTGTCATTTCCTTGGTCACACTGAATCCACAGTGAACTTACCTGGGGCCGAAACCCATGCAAGGTTCTATCTTTGAGGAGCTCAAATACTACTGATAGTCAAAGCCTTATTTCTCAAAGTGTGGGCTGTGGACTAAGAGCTTATTAGACATGAGGAATGTTGGGGATCTTGTCATACTTACTGGATCAGAGAACCCTCTTATAGCCATCAGTCCATCTAATCTTCAGAAGAATCCCTTTAGGTAGGTTGGGAAGGTGTTAACTTATCCTTACTCTCGAGGATTTGGAGGTCTTAAAAGATCAGCTGCTTACCCGAGGGTAAACAGCATTATTAGATTTAGCCGTATAAAGTTGCCAATATTCACAATACTTGCAAGTTAATAAGTGGGGAGAGCCAGGTGTCAAGTCCAAGTTTTCTGACCCTACATAAAATGCACACTATAGTTCCTCTTTTTATTTTTGTTTGTTTATTTATTTATTTTGGCATCATTAATATACAATTACATGAGCAACATTGTGGTTACTAGATTCTCCCCATTATCAAGTCCCCACCACATACCCCATTATAGTCACTGTCCATCAGCATAGTAAGATGCTATAGAGTCACTATTTGTCTTCTCCACATTATACTGCCTTCCCTGTGCCCCCCTCCCCCTACATTATGTGTGCTAATCATAATGCCCCTTTTTCCCCAAATCCCTCCCTTCCCACCCATCCTCACCAGTCCCTTTCCCTTTGGTAACTGTTAGTCCATTCTTGGGTTCTGTGAGTCTGCTGCTGTTTTGTTCCTTCAGTTTTTGCTTTGTTCTCATACTGCACAGATGAGTGCAGTCATTTGATACTTGTCTTTCTCCTCCTGGCTAATTTCACTGAGCATAATACCCTCTAGCTCCATCCACGTTGTTGCAAATGTTAGGATTTGTTTTCTTCTTATGGCTGAATAGTATTCCATTGTGTATATGTACCACATCTTTATCCATTCATCTACTGATGGACTTTTAGGTTGCTTCCATTTCTTAGCTATTGTAAATAGTGCTGCGATAAACATAGGGGTGCATATGTCTTTTTCAAACTGGGCTCCTGCATTCTTAAGGTAAATGCCTAGGAGTGGAATTCCTGGGTCATATGGTATTTCTATTTTGGGTTTTTTGAGGAACCTCTGTACTGCCTTCCACAATGGTTGAACTAATTTACATTCCCACCAGCAGTGTAGGAGGGTTCCCTTTCTCCACATCCTTGCCAACATTTGCTTTTGTTTGTCTTTTGGATGGTGGCCATCCTAATTGGTGTGATGTGATGTCTCATTGTGGTTTTAATTTGCATTTCTCTGATGATTAGCGATGTGGAGCATCTTTTCATGTACCTGTTGGCCATCTGAATTTCTAGTTTCTCTCTTTATAGGTGGCATGCTAAAATGAAGCCTAGGTCCTGGAGTGAATTGGTTGAATGTCTTATTTTTGGAACTAGTCATTTCCTTAAAAGTCCAACATAAAAATTTGCTTTAAAATTAACACAAGCTGAGGCGGAGCCAACATGGCGGCATGAGTAGGACAGTGGGAATCTCCTCCCAAAAACATATA
This sequence comes from Manis pentadactyla, assembly GCF_030020395.1. Lineage (NCBI taxonomy): Eukaryota > Metazoa > Chordata > Mammalia > Pholidota > Manidae > Manis > Manis pentadactyla. The sequence goes on along the minus strand of NC_080029.1, from coordinate 90,795,282 downwards.
TACTTTTGAAAATACAACAAACACAACTAGCCCTAAAAGAGAGACCAGAAGACGCAGGACAGTGGCCAGACTGCAGCTACACCAGCGAGAACCCAGCGACTGGTGAAAGGGGTAAGATACAAGCCCCGGCCCGGTGGGACCCGAGCGCCCCTCCCCCCAGCTCCCGGCGGGAGAAGAGCAGGCAGAGCGGGAGGGAGACGGAGCCCAGGACTGCCGAACACCCAGCCCCAGCCATCCGGGCCAGAGCGCAGACACAGTACATGCCCAGGGGGCCCTGGATACTGGGGGAACAGGGAGTAAGACCTCTGAGCGGGTGCTGAAGCTGATGCCCCTGTGACAAAGAAAAGTGGGGGCTTTTTGAAAGTCTTAAAGGGACAGGGACTTAACAGCTTGACAGAAACAACCCAGGTCACAGTACAGCAGCTGGAAATTACAGGGAAAACCGGGTGCACTAACCCCCTGGGCAACAGCTCTGAGACCCCTCACGGAGGCAAACAGTCAAGCAGCCCCCCCATCCATCACCCCACCGGGCGCTGCGAAAGCAGAGAAGCAGCCTGAGACAAATTCCGCCCACAGAAAGGGAAATTTCTCCCTTCCGGCCAGGCAAGACACAAAGACCCACTCTACACGCAATTACCCAACACAAGCCACTAGGGGTCGCAGTTGCCCCAGTAAAGAAAGGCCAGTAGCAAGTGAAAATTTTGGCCCTCCCAGCTGACAGTCAATAGCACCTGTCAACATGAAAAGGCAAAAAAATATGATCCAGACAAGACTAACCCAGACAGCTTCAGCATCTGCTACATCTTCCCCTGAGAAGGAATCTGGGGAGATAGATTTAGCCAGTCTACCTGAAAAAGAATTCAAAACAAAAGTCATAACCATGCTGATGGACTTGCAGAGAAATATGCAAGAACTAAGGAAGCAGAATTCAGAAATAAAACAAGCTCTGGAAGGACTTCAAAACAGAATGGACGAGATGCAAGAGACCATTAATGGACTAGAAAACAGAGAACAGGAACGCAGAGAAGCTGATGCAGAGAGAGATAAAAGGATCTCCAGGAATGAAAGAATTTTAAGAGAGCTGAGTGACCAATCGAAAAGGAACAATATAAGAATCATAGGTATTCCAGAAGAAGTAGAGAGAGAAAAGGGGATAGAAAATATCTTTGAAGAAATAATTGCTGAAAATTTCCCCAAACTAGGGGAAGAAATGGCCTCTCAGACCACAGAGGTACACAGAACTCCCATGACAAGGGATCCAAGGAGGGCAACACCAAGACACATAATAATTAAAATGGCAAAGATCAAAGACAAGGACAAAGTATTACAAGCAGCCAGAGAGAAAAAAAAGGTTACCTACAAAGGAAAACCCATCAGGCTATCATCAGACTTCTCAACAGAAACCCTACAGGCCAGAAGAGAATGGCATGATATACTTAATGCAATGAAACAGAAGGGCCTCGAACCAAGACTACTGTATCCAGCACGAATATCATTTAAATATGAAGGAGGGATTAAACAATTCCCAGACAAGCAAAAGTTGAGGGAATTTGCCTCCCACAAACCACCTCTACAGGGCATCCTACAGGGACTGCTCTAGATGGGAGCACTCCTAAAAAGAGCACACAACAAAACACCCAACATATGAAGAAGGGAGGAGGAGGAATAAGAAGGGAGAGAAATAAAGAATCATCAGATTGTGTTTATAATAGCCCAACAAGCGAGTTAAGTTAGACAGTAAGACAGTAAAGAAGCTAACCCTAAACCTTTGGTAACCACAAACTTAAAGCCTGCAATGGCAATAAATTCATACCTTTCAATAATCACCCTAAATGTAAATGGACTGAATGCACCAATCAAAAGACACAGAGTAATAGAATGGATAAAAAAGCAAGATCCATCCATATGCTGCTTACAAGAGACTCACCTCAAACCCAAAGACGCGCACAGACTTAAAGTCAAGGGATGGAAAAAGATATTTCAAGCAAACAACAGAGAGAAGAAAGCAGGTGTTGCAATTCTGGTATCAGACAAAACAGACTTCAAAATAAAGAAAGTAACAAAAGACAAAGAAGGACATTACATAATGATAAAGGGCTCAGTCCATCAAGAGGATATAACCATTATAAATATATATGCACCCAATACAGGAGCACCAACATACCTGAAACAAATATTAACAGAACTAAAGGAGGAAATAGAATGCAATGCATTCATTCTAGGAGACTTCAACACACCACTCACTCCAAAGGACAGATCCACCAGACAGAAAATAAGTAAGGACACAGAGGCACTGAACAACACACTAGAACAGATGGACCTAATAGACATCTACAGAACTCTACATCCAAAAGCAACAGGATACACGTTCTTCTCAAGTGCACATCGAACATTCTCCAGAATAGACCACATACTAGGACAAAAAAAGAGCCTCAGTAAATTCCAAAAGATTGAAATCCTACCAACCAACTTTTCAGACCACAAAGGCATTAAACTAGAAATAAACTGTTCAAAGAAAGCAAAAAGGCTCACAAACACATGGAGGCTAAACAACATGCTCCTAAATAATCAATGGATCAATGACCAAATCAAAATGGAGATCCAGCAATATATGGAAACAAATGACAACAACAACACTAAGCCCCAACTTCTGTGGGACGCAGCAAAAGCAGTATTAAGAGGAAAGTATATAGCACTCCAAGCATATTTAAAAAAGGAAGAGCAATCCCAAATGAACGGTCTAATGTCACAACTATCAAAATTGGAAAAAGAAGAACAAATGAGGCCTAAGGTCAGCAGAAGGAGGGACATAATAAAGATCAGAGAAGAAATAAATAAAATTGAGAAGAATAAAACAATAGCAAAAATCAATGAAACCAAGAGCTGGTTCTTCGAGAAAATAAACAAAATAGATAAGCCTCTAGCCAGACTTATTAAGAAGAAAAGAGAGTCAACACAAATCAACAGTATCAGAAATGAGAAAGGAAAAATCACAACAGATCCCGCAGAAATACATACAATTATTAGAGACTACTATGAAAACCTATATGCTAACAAGCTGGGAAACCTAGGAGAAATGGACAACTTCCTAGAAAAATACAACCTTCCAAGACTGACCCAAAAAGAAACAGAAAATCTAAACAGACCAATTACCAGCAACGAAATTGAAGCGGTAATCAAAAAACTACCAAAGAACAAAACCCCCGGGCCAGATGGATTTACCTCGGAATTTTATCAGACATACAGGGAAGACATAATACCCATTCTCCTTAAAGTTTTCCAAGAAATAGAAGAGGAGGGGATACTCCCAAACTCATTCTATGAAGCTAACATCACCCTAATACCAAAACCAGGCAAAGACACCACCAAAAAAGAAAACTACAGACCAATATCCCTGATGAACGTAGACGCAAAAATACTCAACAAAATTTTAGCAAACCGAATTCAAAAATACATCAAAACCATCGTACACCATGACCAAGTGGGATTCATCCCAGGGATGCAAGGATGGCACAACATTCGAAAGTCCATCAATATCATCCACCACATCAACAAAAAGAAAGACAAAAACCACATGATCATCTCCATAGATGCTGAAAAAGCATTTGACAAAGTTCAACATCCATTCATGATAAAAACTCTCAGCAAAATGGGAATATAGGGCAAGTACCTCAACATAATAAAGGCCATCTATGAAAAACCCACAGCCAACATTATATTGAATAGCGAGAAGCTGAAAGCATTTCCGCTGAGATCGGGAACTAGACAGGGATGCCCACTCTCCCCACTGTTATTTAACATTGTACTAGAGGTCCTAGCCACGGCAATCAGACAAAACAAAAAAATACAAGGAATCCAGATTGGCAAAGAAGAAGTCAAACTGTCACTATTTGCAGATGACATGATACTGTACATAAAAAACCCTAAAGACTCCACCCCAGAACTACTAGAACTGATATCGGAATACAGCAAAGTTGCAGGATACAAAATCAACACACAGAAATCTGTGGCTTTCCTATATACCAACAATGAACCAACAGAAAGAGAAAACAGGAAAACAACTCCATTCACAATTGCATCAAAAAAAATAAAATACCTAGGAATAAACCTAACCAAAGAAGTGAAAGAGTTATATTCTGAAAACTACACGTCACTCTTAAAAGAAATTAAAGGGGACATGGCTAGGAAGAATTAATATCGTCAAAATGGCCATCCTGCCCAAAGCAATATACAGATTTGATGCAATCCCTATGAAACTACCAGCAACATTCTTCAATGAACTGGAACAAATAATTCAAAAATTCATATGGAACCACCAAAGACCCCGAATAGCCAAAGCAATCCTGAGAAAGAAGAATAAAGTAGGGGGGATCTCACTCCCCAACTTCAAGCTCTATTATAAAGCCATAGTAATCAAGACAATTTGGTACTGGCACAAGAACAGAGCCACAGACCAATGGAACAGACTAGACAATCCAGACATTAACTCAGACATATATGGTCAATTAATATTTGATAAAGGAGCCATGGACATACAATGGCGAAATGACAGTCTCTTCAACAGATGGTGCTGGCAAAACTGGACAGCTACATGTAGGAGAATGAAACTGGACCATCGTCTAACCCCATATACAAAAGTAAACTCAAAATGGATCAAAGACCTGAATGTAAGCCATGAAACCATTAAACTCTTGGAAGAAAACATAGGCAAAAACCTCTTAGACATAAACATGAGTGACCTCTTCTTGAACATATCTCCCCGGGCAAGGAAAACAACAGCAAAAATGAACAAGTGGGACTATATTAAGCTGAAAAGCTTCTGTACAGCAAAAGACACCATCAATAGAACAAAAAGGAACCCTACAGTATGGGAGAATATCTTTGAAAATGACACATCCGATAAAGGCTTGACGTCCAGAATATATAAAGAGCTCACACGCCTCAACAAACAAAAAACAAATAACCCAATTAAAAAATGGGCAAAGGAACTGAACAGACGGTTCTCCAAAAAAGAAATACAGATGGCCAACAGACACATGAAAAGATGCTCCACATCGCTAATTATCAGAGAAATGCAAATTAAAACTACAATGAGGTATCACCTCACACCAGTAAGGATGGCTGCCATCCAAAAGACAGAGAACAACAAATGTTGGCGAGGCTGTGGAGAAAGGGGAACCCTCCTACACTGCTGGTGGGAATGTAAACTTGTTCAACCATTGTGGAAAGCAGTATGGAGGTATATCAAAATGCTCAAAATAGACTTACCATTTGACCCAGGAATTGCACTCCTAGGAATTTACCCTAAGAACGCAGCAATCAAGTTTGAGAAAGACAGATGCACCCCTATGTTTATCGCAGCACTATTTACAATAGCCAAGAATTGGAAGCAACCTAAATGTCCATCGATAGATGAATGGATAAAGAAGATGTGGTACATATACACAATGGAATACTACTCAGCCATAAGAAAAGGGCAAATCCAACCATTTGCAGCAACATGGATGGAGCTGGAGGGTATTTTGCTCAGTGAAACAAGCCAAGCAGAGAAAGAGAAATACCAAATGATCTCACTCATCTGTGGAATATAAGAACAAAGGAAAAACTGAAGGAACAAAACAGCAGCAGAATTACAGAACTCAAGAATGGACTAACAGGTACCAAAGGGAAAGGGACTGGGGAGGATGGGTGGGTAGGGAGGGATAAGGGGGGGAGAAGTAGGGGGGTATTAAGATTAGCATCCATAGCGGGGTGGGAGAAAGGGGAGGGCTGTACAACACAGAGAAGACAAGTAGTGATTCTACAACAGGTTGCTACGCTGATGGACAGTGACTGTAAAGGAGTATATAGGGGGGACCTGGTATAGGGGAGAGCCTAGTAAACAAAGTATTCGTCATGTAAGTGTAGATTAATGATTAAAAAAAAAAAAGTGTAGGCAAAGGGTCTGTTTGTGTTTATACAGAGGATCAAAGCCTAATTGGGCTACCCCGAAAATGAACTAAGATACGATATGAAAAAGAACTTCCAACATCTGCACTCTCAGGAAGACTCATGCCAGAAGATGATCATCAAAAAACCCCAACAAAGATCCACGCACTGCTACAGCTGTAGATGCACTCATCCCACCAGTTCCTGGACTTGCCATGGGAATGAGGAAGGAGATATCTAAGCTGGCCTGTGCATACAGTAAAACAACAAATTTGACTGGATCTATACTGTTGGAACTCAACCAAGAATTTGGAGAAGTGCAAATTGTAGCACTCCAAACTCTTACAACTACAGACTATTTACTGTTCAAAGAACATATGGCATGTGAACAGTCCCCAGGAATGGGTTGTTTTAATTTGTCTGATTTCTCTCAGACTGTTCAAGTTCAGTTGGACAATATCCACCATGTCATAGATAAGTTTTCACAAATGCCTAAGGTGCCTTAATGGTTTTCTTGGTTTCACTGGAGATGGCTGGTAATTACAGATATGCTTTGGTTATGTAACTATACTCCTATTATGTTAATGTGTGTGCGCAATTTAAGTAGTAGCTTAAAACCTATATATGCTGAAGTTACTCTACAAGAAGATATGTCAAAGAAATAATCAATCTTCCCATGTTTTCTTCCGTCTGCTACTTCTATAGCTTTTCTTCTTCCTTCCTAATTACAACCCTTAAATAGAATTCGTGCCTCATATCAAATTTACCGAGTATCATAACTCCTCCAAGTGGTAAAGATACCTCAAGACAAATGCTGGGCATAGAAGCCACAGGGCATAAATATGCAAAGAAGTAAAAAGCTAACCTTTTCAAACAATAAGGCTTCCCTCTCACTTACCAACTTCACATTTCCCTGTATGGCCCCGGAAGATGACTGGTTAGCCAGAGACGGGTAAGATTCCTCAAGGGAGGAACAACCTAAGACAGGCACAGTCGCAGGGGGGCCATCAGGTGAGAAATTGGGGATCAACAGAGGTGAGGCTTAGAACCTCACCCCCCCTGTTCTGAGAGAAATCTTCTGCATACGTGGATGTTTTATTGCCCTGGTCTAGCTTGGATTAACACATAGTCTACAGGCACACACCTGATCATCTACATTTGCTCTCTTACAACACTAAACTATGTTTTCTACCTTTATCTTGTATCTACCTACCACTTCAGCATTTTATTAAAAATAATAATAATAAAGAGAGAAATGTGGTATCCACATATAAATCAAGTATAAAAACCAAATGAGTATTCATATTTGAACTGACTGTTTAGAGTTCATAATGCATGAGCAAAACCGAAAGTTTCTGTGATGACTGCCCTTGTACTGTTCACTATGTAACTTATTCATTATGTAAGAATTTGTTCTACATGTAAGAACTTGTTTGTTATGCCTCAGAAGATTGGAGACTGACGAAAATTAGGCTTGGGGTGGATTAATGATTGTGCATTGAGCATTGACTCCCCTATACAGAATTTTATTGTCGTTAACAACCATTTGATCAATAAATATGAGAGATGCCCTCACAAAAAAAAAAAGAAAAGAAAAGAAAAAAAAAGGACAGACTTCCAATGGTAAAATAAATAAGTAACCGGGATGTAACGTATAGCATAAGGAATATAGTCAAGATATTGTAACAGCTTGGTAGGGTGATAGCTGGAACCTAGAATTATGTATATAAATGTTCTACCACTGTGTTGTACACTTGAAACTAATGTAATGTAATACTCTGCGTCAACTACCCTTCAATAAAAAATAATAATTAAAAAAAAAAAAATTAACACAAGCTTTTGAAGCACATGCTTGAATTATTTATGGGTTGTTACTAACTCTGTGAAGGGGGCTTGTGTTTCTATGCGTCTCGTTATTTTCCCACAAGTCAGTGGGATGTGTTATGTACTGTGCAAACAATATTCTGCTCATAGTAGGCTTTGGGTAAACATTGATAGAATTAGAAAATAATTCTAATTTTCATGAATCTCACAATAGTGACCTATGTTGAATTTGAAATTGTGATGCATTCATTGCTACACTGGTAACTCTTCAATGTCTCTTCTGTCATAGGTGTTACTGGGCTATTTGCTGCAGATTCTTTCCCTGTGAGCCCAGGGAGAAATTTACATCGAAGACTTTTTCTTACCATGGCTTTAGTTTACAAATTGTTGAGTGGTTCTTATACTCTCAGAAAATGCCCCAAGCCACATGTTGCCTTGTGTCCACTTTTGGATACTCGCTTTGCTGACTATTGTTCCAGTAGTCTTCAGAAACCAGAGGCTGCTCCAGGCAAAGCCTCCTTGCAGAAGACTGAAGAAGGTTTGCAAGAACATCAACAGAGAGAAGTTGCTTTGGATATAACTTCTCCTGAGGAGAAGCCTGAAGTTAGTTTTGATAAAGCAATTAAAGATGAAATAAAGGACCATTTTAGGCATTTGAAGGATGATATTGTGAATCACTGGATAGGGTCTGAAGGTCGCCCTCTGCATGAGGTCTTGCTGGAACAAGCCAGGGTTGTCTGGAAGTTTCGTGGAAAAGAAGATTTAGATAAGTGGATAGTGACTTCTGATAAGACGATTGGAGGTAGAAGTGAAGTGTTCCTGCAAATGGGCAAGAATAACCGAAGTGCACTGCTGTCTGGAACTCTGAGCTCAGAGGTGCCGCAGGATGGGGAAAGTGGCTGCAGTGGATACTGTGCAATGGTCTCCAGGATTCCACGGGTAGGTGAGGCCCAGCAGCCTGTTTTCTAGTGAACTGGGATGAACTCCGTTGCAGCATGAACTACATAGCAGATAGCTTTTGTTTCTGTAAATGAAAACACCCAGCATCTCATGTTTGTAAGGTTAACTAACTAGTGGGCACAAGCGTGAAGCAGAAGCACAAGAGGGATGTGGCTCCTGAGGAGAGGCTCCTTGTTACTAGGCATCACTTTGCCCCAGTGGGACATTCTTATGTTAGAGGAGCCCTTAGAGGCTAGATTGAATGAAGATCTGGGGAGGTCTGCATCCCCTCTAACAGACCACAGAGCCTGTAATGGCCAGGGCGTTCCTTAGAGTGGAGGTATGGTCAGCCTATGACTTAAAAAAATTTTCTTATGGCATACTTTTAGAATAGTTTTAGTTTTACAGAAAAATTGCACAGATGGTATGAGAGTTCCTGTATGTCCCTCACCCAGGTTCTCCAGTTGTTAAACCATCTTACATTATTAATATAGCGCATTTGTCACATCTAAGAAGCCAACATTGGTGCATTATTATTAACCAATTCCAGGCTTTATTTGGATTTCATTAGCTTTTCCGCTAATAACCTTTTCGTTTCTGGGATCCCATCCAGGACACCTAGTTGTCATGTCTTCCTAGGGTGCTCTGGTCTCTGACAGTTGCTTGGTCTTTCCTTATTTTTCATGAGAATTTGAGAAATACTGCTTTGGTATTTGGTAGAATGACCTCAATTTGGGATTTTCCAATTTTTTTTTCCTGGTTAGACTGGGGCTCTGGGTGTTTAGGAAGAATACCACAGAGTTGAAATACCCTTCTTATCACATCCTGTCAGAGGTGAATGTTAGCACATGACTTAGCACTGCTAGGTTAACCTTGATTGCCTGGTCACGGTAGTGTTTCTCAGGTTACTCCATTGTTAAGTTACTTTTTTTCTCTTCTTTTTTCCATATTCTGTTCTTTGGAAGCAAGTCACTTAAGTGCACACTACAGTCAAGATGTGGGGTAGGACATGGGATTACGTTCTAGTAGTATGTGCATAAATTATTGTGATTCGTCAGAAAGGCAGACTTATTCTCCCACATTTATTTATTTAGTCATTTGGTATGGACTCACACTTTGGGTTATAATCCAATACTGTTATTTATTTTGTTGCTCAAATTGTTCCGTCTTTGGTCATTGGGGAGCTCTTTCAGACTGGCTCCTGTCCCTTTGACATACCCCCATCCTTATTTTTGTTCGAGCAGTTGTTGGCACTGTAAGATGCTTTGAGCTCATCTTGTATTTCCCCTGCCCCAACCCTAGAATTAGCCATTCCATTTTTTGGAGAATGGTATTAGAAACCAAGATCTGGGCGCTGATCGTTCCTCACTTCGATGTGTTTCATTCTAGCCTTTCCTGTCTTGTTTATGTGTAACTTCCCTACATAACAGTGAGAAACCTGCCTCCCACCATTTACCATCCATTTACGTATTAACAACCCCAGTATACATGTAAAGCAGTTTCAGAACCCTGTGAGAAATAACTTTACCAACTAGAGTACAATGTTTATGTATAGTTTCTTTTTTTAAATCTTTTTTTTATTAAGGTATCATTGATACACACTCTTATGAAGGTTTCACAAGAAAAACAATGTGTTTACTACATTCACCCTTATTATTGAGTCCCTCCATACCCCATTGCAGTCACTGTCCATCAGTGTAGTAAGATGCCACAGAGTCACTACTTGTCTTCTCTGTGCTACACTGTCTTTCCTGTGACCCCACATATACCATGTGCACTAATCATGATACTCCACTCCTTTTCCCTCCCTCCCACCCACTTTCCCCCACCGCTCCCCTTTGGTAAGTGCTAGTTCCTTCTTGGGGTCTGTCAGTCTGCTGCTATTTTGTTCCTTCAGTTTTGCTTTGTTTTGGTACTTGTCTTTCTCTGCCTGACTTATTTCACTGAGCATATACCCTCTAGCTCCATCCATGTTGCTGCAAATGGTAGGATTTGTTTTCTTCTCATGGCTGAATAGTATTCCATGGTGTATATGCACCACATCTTCTTTATCTGTTCATCTACTGATGGACACTTAGGTTGCTTCCGTATCTTAGCTATTGTAAATAGTGCTGCAATAAACATAGGGGTGCATATGTCTTTTTGAATCTGAGAGCTTGCTTGCTTTGGGTAAATTCCTAGGAGTGGGATTCCCAGGTCAAATGGTATTTGTATTTTTAGTTTTTTGAGGAACCTCCATATTGCTTTCCACAATGGTTGAACTAGCTTACATTCCCACCAGCAGTGTAGGAGGGTTCCCCTTTCCTGCATCCTTGCCAGCATTTGTTGTTCCTAGTCTTTTTTATGCTGGCCATCCTAAGTGGTGTGAGGTGATATCTCACTGTGGTTTTAATTTACATTTCCCTGATAATTAGTGATACGGAGTATCTTTTCATGTGCCTGTTGGCCATCTGAATTTTTTCTTTGGAGAAGTGTCTGTTCATATCCTCTGCCCATTTTTTAATAGGGTTTTTTGCCTTTTGGGTGTTGAGGCATGTGAGTTTTTTATATATTTTGGATGTTAACCCCTTGTCGGATATGTCATTTACAAATATATTCTCCCATACTGTAGGATCCTTTTTTGTTCTGCTGATGGTGTCCTTTGCTGTACAGAAGCTTTTTAGCTTGATGTAGTCCCATTTGTTCATTTTTGCTTTTGTTTCCCTTGCCGAGGAGATGCATTCAGGAATAAGTTGCTCATATTTATATTCAGGAGATTTTTGCCTATGCACAGTTTCTTTTGTCTTTAGCCTTATAGTTTCCAAAGTTCCTTAGGTCAGCAACTTTGTCTCACTACCAGCCTAGGCTTTTTGCAAATTTGCTGACCAGGTATTGTTTCAAGGCTACCCTGGACAAGCCCTATGTCTGGCCTGGCCAGTTTTACAGATGGGAAACTGAGGCTTGTGGAGATTTAGTACAATGCAAAGTTGTGCAGCTAGTAAATGACAGTTCATATCTGAGCACTGGTATTCTCGAAATCAGATTACCTCTGAGATTGCGATAAAAAAACACCTTTGGAAATTAACACTAAATTCCAATTTCAAAGAGAGATGATACAGATCGTCATTAAGAACATAGATTTTGGAATTAAACAGCAGTGGCTCTAGCACTTTCTAGTTGAGTGCTCAGTTTCTTTATAAAATGGAATACAGTGAGAGTACCTGACAGGGCTGTTGTGAGGATTGAATTGTGCATGCTAAGTGCTTAATGTAAGTTTTCAATGATGGTAGCTTTTATAAAGTATCAGTTTTAAAACTTGAGCTCTTTCATAGTTTTCTGATTTATGGGAAGACATTTGTCATAAATTGGTCTGCTCAGAAGCCATAGTTACATAGGATCAGGGAAAGGAAATACATATACTCATTCATTTCCGTTCAGTACCGAGTGAGTACCTACCCTGTGTGAACACTGACCTGGGCCAGTAATGTCTCAAACATTACCTTGGAAACATATAACTATGTCAGTGTTTTGTACTAAAATAAGAATCATCAAATTTATCTGCCTTCTTATGGTGGCAGAAAGCCAAAAAAGACAGAAGGATGGCTAGTGGAACTTGTGATGCTGCAAAAGGTGGTGACTCACATTTTGCTCATAGTGAAACATGAGGTGAAATTCACTCTATGTATTTTAGGGCCCTTTTGAGACAAAGAAGTCTTATGATTGGTCTCATTTCAACACTCTTTATCTCCGTGTACGTGGAGATGGTCGACCTTGGATGGTGAGTATCAGGGAGGACACGAACATAATCCAGAGGAAGAATCAGATGCACAGTTACTTCATGTTTACCCGCGGGGGCCCTTACTGGCAGGACATCCAGGTAACAGCACAAGCCTTTATTATATATGAAAATGAGGTCCTTTGAGATCGTGGTTACATTGTAGTTTACTTTCCCTTGGAAGGTGTGGAAAGGGAAAGGAGGAAGAGTACGTAGAAGCAAGATTTACCCAGTTGGCTTTTTATTTCATTCATATAAATGTTAGCTTCCTCATCAGGAAATATTTTTGATAATGCTATGTCCCGGTCCATGCTGAGTCATGGCTACATCTGTTTCTGTGCCTAAGTAGATGTTTCTTTTTAAGTTTCTTCCATTATCACCTTTTCTAGGCAACTCTACTAACCAAGTATCCCTAACTTAGTAGAAAAGCTCCCTTAAGAGTATAAAGTATAAATACTTAATACTTTATAATCAAAATTTTTACTTATTTCTTGGTAAGAGAAGTCACTCTTATTTTTTAAATAAGAGGAAGCTTTGAGAAGGTAAAAAATGTTTACTTGGATCATTTCCAGCCATCTCTCCCACTCTCACCCTAGTCCAGGCCTTTGTATTAATTACTGTAGCATCTTTATTGATTTCCCTTTTGTCCTACTCTCCCCTAAAATCCACTCTCCGTGTAGCCAGGGTGATCTTTCTAAAGCATAATTTAGATTACATCACTTATATGCTTAAAACCCTCCCGTGTTTTTCTCTTACAATTAGAATAAAGTCTAAATTTCTTACTGTGGCCTATCAGGCCTGTAATATCAGACCCCTTTCCTCATCTTCAGTCTCTCCCCCGTCCCTCCCTCCTCCACACTGGCCCTTGTCTGTGTGTCACACGCAGTAAGCTCACTGCCATCCGAGAGCCTTTGTACTTGGTGTTGTACCTGCTGCTATGCTCTTCCCTCACATCTTCACCTGCTTCCTCTTTGCTGTCACTCACCCTGAAGCTCATAAGTTGCCTCAGCAAGGCCTCGCCTGACCTCTCCAGCTTAAGGTACACACGCCTTTTACCCAGTCACTTTCAGAACCACAACCCTGGGTTTGTTTTTTTTTTTTTTGTATCATTAATCTACAATTACATGAGCATTGTTTAATTTTTTCATAGAACTTATCACTGAGTAAAATTCTTTCATTCAGTCACTTGTCTCTTTTGTTTACTGCTACCCTCTACCCTACTCCCCTGGAACATAAATTCTGTAAATTCTGAGAGCCTAAAGGTCATCCTGGATTCCTTTTTCCCTTGTCTGTATTGTTCATAGCTGTTTCCTCTGCACCTAGAACAGTGCCAGCGTTTAAGAGGCACTTGACACATATTTGTGTATAATATAAACAAAAAACTGTTACATATGTAACAGATATACAAGTAATACATATAAAGGATTATTAAACAAGTATTTCATTATAGAGAACTTGGAAAATGCAGGGAAAAAAATCTTGCAGTACTGCTACACAGAGGTAAAATATTACTTTTGATTTAGTGTATACCTTCAGACTTTTCTATTTACATCACTTTTTTTTTACAAAAATGCTACTGTGCCAATACTGTTTAATAATATTGTTCCCACTTACCTGAACTTTATATATAACTTTCTGTTAAAATATATTTCTGTCATTTTAAATATCTGCATATTTTATTATATAGACCATTATTTACTTAATCCATCCTCTCTTGTACATTTGGATAGTTTTCAGAGTTTTCCTCTATTGTACCAAACTCTGAGGTAAACATCCTTATTTTCTTTAAGATATATTCCTAGAAATAAAATTCCTAGAATAAATGGTGTGTACATTTTTAAGGCCTTTGATGCATATTGCAAAATTATTCTCCAGTATCACTACCATTTAATCATCAGCAATTACTTTATTTCCTGAAAATATATGTACTCCTAATCTTTGGTTGGAAATAGTAGTTGTTTGTAACAACTCTCTTTAAATAATTATGGGAAAGTGTTGGAAGATATTTTTAAAAATTAAATCTTACTAATTTTCACTTCTTCCTGAATATTTCTCCTTTAGTAAATAGAAGTGGAATGCTTAAATATTTACTCTGATTATAAAGAGAAAATCTAGAGGAAAAGGATGGAAAAATTATGTGTGTTAGGTTTTTTCTGTCACTTGTATGGACCGAATAACTGTTGATATCCTTTGTCTTCATGTTTCTACTTAAGATTTTTGGGAGTTTTTTTTTCTTACTGATAAATACAGTCTTATATTGGGTTCAAGTATGTAACAGTGGTTCAGCAGTTACCCATATTATTAAATTCTCACCCCCTCTAGTGCTGTTACTCTCCGTCAACATAGGAAGATGTTACAGAATCATTGATTATATTCTCCATGCTGTACTGCTATCCCTGTGACCAACCTACATTATGATTGAGAATTTTTGTGCCCCTTTATCCCCCTCACCCTCCCCACCCACCCACCCCAATCCCTCCCTCACACCCCTTTCTTTTTAATGCAGGCTTCACATAGTTAATGTTTCTTCTTAGCTTCACTTTTTTCCAGGCTAACGAAGTCCACTTCCCTTGGTATGGACAGTGGTCTTTGAGAATTATGTGCCATAAAGACAGGAAATTAGTTTGAGAGGGTCAGTGGAGTGGGTACCACGTGCTCCTTGAAGGCAAGCAGATAGCATTGATTCCACTTGTAAAATGTTTTAAATAATGAAGTAGATGAAGGGCCGAACCAGGATGCAAAATGAGAAATTGATAAGGAAGAATTTCCTTCCGGGTTTGTTTGACAGACATGAAGGGAGCAGGTGAAATGAGGATGTGTCTGCATTTAGATTTGCTGTGTGAACAACTTGATCTTGTGCAAAGGTGGTTTATTATATGAGCTTTGAATTGAGTTTGTTTTTATGTCAACAGGTGTTTTTGGTGATAAGTAATCTGAACAGTACATTAAAAAAATTTTTTTAAATCATTTTTTGGTTCAAAAATAAAAATGATACAAAAAGATGTGCATTGAAAGTCTCATTCCTACTCATGTCCCAGTCCACCTTATTCCCACCCATTTCTATAAGGCAACAACTTTTATCTACAAGTTGCTTATAGATTTGCAGCTTCTTTATGCAAATACAAGCAAATACAAATATTTTTATGTTCTCCTTTTTTTTGCTCAAAATTAACACACTTTTGCATCTTCTGTGCCAGTTTATGTTTTAAAATTTATATCCTGAAGAGCTTCCATATCACTCACTACTTAGCTCACAGTTAAGTTGGGACATGGTATGGCTAGGTTCAATGCTCAGGGCCTTCTAAGGCTGAACTCAAGGTGTCCGCTGGGCTGTATTCCATTCTGGAGGCTCTGGGAAGAATTCACTTCTAAGTTCACTCTGGTTATTGGCCAAGTTCCTATGATTGTAGGACTGACATCCTTTTCTTTACTGGTTGTCAGCTGGGTGCCTTTTCTCAGCTTCTAGAAGCTGCCTGTATTCCTTACCATTTAGCTCTCCATCTTCAAAGCCAGCAGTGGAGAATCTCCCCTGCATTGAAGCCCTCTTATACTTCTAATGTTTCAACAGTCCCTTTTATGGATTAAGTCAAGCCTACAGAGGATTATCTTCCCTATAGTAAAGTCAACTGATTTGGGACCTTACTTCTGCAGTCCCTTCACAGCAGCACTGAGGTTAGTGTTTGAACACATGGAAGAAGACGTTTGTTCACTAGCAGGTGTAACTCTTGGGGACCGTGTTAGAGTTCTGCCTACCACAATTGCCAGCTGCCCTTGAAAAGAATTTTACTGATCTGCACTCCTATCAGCTTTGTACAAATGTGCCTGTTTCATTTCCAACCCCATTATTGGGTTGTTTTGGTATTTTTTCAGTTATTTGTAAGTTTTATGTTTAGGATACTAGTTTTTTGTCCATAAATGTTACAAATATTTATTTCCTAGTTTATCCTTTGCCTTTTGCCATCAAAATGTCATAATTGTACTCTATCACTTTTCCTTTGGGATTTCTGGCCTAGAAAGGTTTTCTTCTAGTAGTTGTTTCATTAAAAAAAGTGTATGTAATCCAGATAATTAGCCACTTGTCATAATGTATATATTAATTTTAGAATTAAATTAAAACTATTATTTTAATATTGCAATTTTATACAGATGCCTCTGTTGCTTACATTTATGTAAGCTACAACGTAAATGGTTTCTTCTTTCAGATTCCTTTCTCCAAATTTTTCTTCTCTAATCAAGGAAGAATCCGGGATGCCCAGTACCAGCTTCTGCTTGACAGGGTAACATTTTCTTGTACTTGCACTCAGAACTCTGTTATCTTTAGTGAAATAGAACTGTGAGGATGATTTCTGTCCATTTTTGAAGGTTGGCAAATGAAAGATGCAAGTTCCTTTCAAATATGAAAGGCCACTGCTATCATACCCAGACAAAGATGTTGACTCAGATCTATCCTATGAGCCAAAGCTCCATTCTGGAGGAATTTCAGTATAGTCATCTTTTCAGCGTGCCTATGGTTAATGTTAACTTTAAAATAAGAGAACAGTATTACAGTTCAGGAAAGCTTCAAGGAACCTTGGGTAGACATCCATGTTGTCCTCACTAGGCTTCAGTGGCACTACCTTAAAGGGAGAGGAGAGGAAGTGCAGTGTGGGGAGAAAAGCAGCCCTGTACTTCTGTGAAAATTTGCTATGGCACATGAAGACAATAGCAGACTTACTAAGGGCTGACAGGATAAAGACCCAGCTATAGTAATCCCCTCTTGGAATTTCAAAACTTCAGGAACATTAGTGTATGAGAATTTGATCAATTTCTCTATTTTAAATTTAGATCTCTTCTATTGGATTCACCCTGGCTGATAAAGTGGATGGCCCGTTCTTCTTGGAAATAGATTTTATTGGAGTGTTTACTGATCCAGCCCATACAGAAGAATTTGCCTATGAAAATTCTCCAGAGCTTAACCCAAGACTTTTTAAGTAGAGATCATGTGGTAGTTTTGTATAACTAAACTAAAGGTAGTAATATTTCTGATGACACAAAATAAAATTAATGGCATCCAACCAATGGCTGGTCTGTATTCCCAAAGGCAAAATGCTGTTAAAGGGAAACAGCATGAAACCAGGTTCTAAGCTGCACCTTAATTTAAAGAATTCCATGTCTGATGCAGAGGTACTATGTAATCAACTGTTTTTGTTAGGATGATTCCTATTAGGCACAATTCCTAAACGAGAAGGCAGTTTCCAAAGCAAGGAGTCTCCGAGATGTCTGTTGGATGGCCTTTTACTATTCTATTCCTTGTAGGTTTCTTCTGTTTTTTCTTCTTTATTTTTTGTTCTTTAATGAGACAGGTTTTTTTTTATTGTGGTAAAACGTATTATGTAATATTTATCATCTTAACCATTTTTTGGTTTACAGTATATAAACTAAATGCAGCTTGTAAAACAGATTTCATCTTGCAAAACTGAAACTCTGTACCCACTGAACAACTTTTCCTCCTCCCCTCAGCCCCTGGCAACCACCATCCTACTTTATTTCTGTGAATTTGGCTACTTTATTATTTAATTAAAGCTGCTTTATTAAACTTTTTATATTGAGGGAAGTACATAAATAATGCACAAATCTTAGTGCAGTCTGATGAACCCTGACACATGTATCACCCAGACCAAGACATCAAACATTCTACTTTTTTCCCCTTCACCTATTTCACCCATGCCCCACCCCCTCCCCTGTGGCAACCACAGTTCTGTTGAAGTCTGTTTTGTGTGTTCATTTATTTTTTAGATTCTACATGTGAGAACATATACTATTTGTCCTCCTCTGACTTCACTTAGGATAATACCCTGTAGGTCTACCTATGTTGTTGCAAATGACAAGCTTTCATTCTTTTTTTATGGCTGAGTAACATTCCATCGTATGTATGTATATTTTTTTCTGTCTATTGATGGACATTTAGGTTGTTTCCATATTTTGTAATAGAGAATGTCATTTACAAATATACTCACCCATAGTAGGTTGCCTTTTTGTTTTGTTGGTTTCCTTTGCTAATTATTTCCCAAAGACCCCACCTCCAAGTACCATCACACTGGGAATTCAACATAGGAATTTGGGGAGAATACAAACATCAGTCCATAGTACCTCCTTAGAGAGCTGGTCCTCCAAAGACACATGATTCTTACTGTTTCTTACTTTATTAGTGACTAAGATACTAGACTAATGTCCCCAGAGCTTCCCCAGTCATCTTAAGTATTACAAAGATTGCATATATTAAAAATGGGACCCTGATTAATATAGTTTAAATTGATCAGTTCTTGTCATCTTAGCAGGTAGGAACTATTATACAGCCTGAATACATTGAGAGAGCCAAATTTAAAATGAGTAAGAGAATAGACAAAGGCTAATAGCTTTTCCATAATCTTGGCCTAAAATCTACTTTGTATATTTTCATGTAATTAACATAAAATTCAGGTATTTAAGTACAGTTTAGTGGGTTTTTTAAGTATATTTATAGAACTTTACAGTCTTTACTACTTTTAAGTTTAGAAAATTTCCAAAAGCCTAAAAAGATACCTCAATACCCCTTTACAATCACTCTTCATTCCACCCCCAAACCCAGGTAACTATTCTACTTTCTCTATGGGTTTATCTTCTCTGGATATTTCAAATAAATAGAATCATATAATATGTGATCTTTTGTGTCTGGCTTTTAAATTAGCATAATGTCTTTGAGGTTTGTCCACGTTACATAGCATGTTACCAGTACTTCATTCCTTTTTGTATGTAATAACCTTTTAAAGTGATTGAGTCATTTTACCTTCTGAGCGGAAGTATATTTGACAGTTACTCTGAGATTTCTTGATGCATCTGATCTCTGCTTTTTGGTAACAAACTGAACTTATTCAACACCAGGAGTATTCCATGTTCTGTGGGTTCATATATG
The DNA here is from genome assembly GCF_030020395.1 of Manis pentadactyla. Classification (NCBI taxonomy): domain Eukaryota; kingdom Metazoa; phylum Chordata; class Mammalia; order Pholidota; family Manidae; genus Manis; species Manis pentadactyla. The sequence goes on along the minus strand of NC_080029.1, from coordinate 90,775,906 downwards.
TATAATAATCAGTATAATAGAATCTGATAGGTGCTGTGAAATACAAAAGAAGGATATGGTCCTTTCTTCTTGGGGTGGGAGTGAGTGGTCAGGAAAGGATGCAGAAGGAGTACAAGTTAATTCTTGTTAATCTTAGCTGGTCCATTAAATCTTAGAAGCCAATTATGTTTACAAAGAATGAATCACCATGAGAAAAATTTTATTTATGCAATCATAAGCAGAACAACACTTGGAAGCTCCACTTAGGTGCAACAAACATGGATATGATGCTAATCAACTATTTTCCATAAATTGAGTAAGATGTAAATTAGAGCACAATAGTCCTTAAAGCAGCAACCCTTACAGGTCAATATGGCCCTATGTGTTTTTAAATAAGCAACGCTAGAATGAGCTAGTTTTTAATAATACATTGAATGAGAAATAGTGATTACATGAAGTGATCTGAACAAAGATGCATATAAACTTAACACACATCACACAGGTAAAGTACTGAAGCCATGATCAACCCATATGGCCCACTGTTTCATTAAGACAAGCTTCTCTAGAGGACAAAGAGGTGGCCTTTCCTAGCTTACCTATTCATAACTTGTTATTCCATTTCTATTAAAGCTTGTGACATAACTAGCTACCATAAGGGAAATGCTTTTGCCTTGAAGAGGACTGCAGCTCTGTTAATAGAGTAGCAAAGGGAACTTGACATTAAAAATCTAGGTCAAGAATCTATAGGACAGATCTCTTTAGAAAACTGAGTTATGCAGGAATTTAGGTAAAAAATATTTCAAAGAATTTGTGAGCTTTAAGGTAATAATGTCTTTTCAGAGACATAGCATGTGAAGAACCCACTGAAACTACATATATTGTGAACAAAGCAGAAAAAGTCTTAAGTGGGAAGAACAGTATAAAATATTTACAAAAGGGAGGTTCAGAATAAAGGAATATTTATAGTATGTTATTATTGATCTTTAGCCTTATGGGAGGCCCCTTCGAGCTCCCAAAACCTTTGCTCTCTTCTCCTTTCGTTCTTGCTCATGTTGCTTCCGTTGCTCCTCCCTAAGGACAAGAGGGACACATTAGGCTCCAGGGAAGCTCCACAATAGGCCACTTTAAAGAATTTGTTAGACTGATGTCCAACCTTCAAATGACATCAAGCACACTTGTGTAAAACACACTTGTTTAAAAAACATACTGACAGGACATTGCACTCTAGTAGTCTGTGAGATGGATGCCACACCTGTAAGTCACTGTTGTGTTACAAGGCCAGAAATGAGTACTTTTTATGTTAAGGCAGTATTCTGAAATCATGGAACTGGAACCAGAAGGCCCCTTGGCACTCTAATAGCTGTAGTTTAATTTTGTTCTAAATGAGAAATCTCTACCACCACAAGTCAAAGTCAAAGGTCAAGCTAAAAAATCAGTCTAGGGCAAGTGCTAGAACTAGAACTAGGGCCTACTGACTTAAGCCACAATGTTTTTCTGGAAGGGATTAGGAGGGAAAGAAAAGCCCCAGATCACGTTAATAATCTTAATAGCAAATACAGTTAGTGAAGGTCTTGGTGGCAGCTGGATGTAGGCGGGTTACATGATAGGTTACCCTTTATTAGGAGGGTTTCACGCAGGGAATCAACTCAATCAGGACAAACTGCAGCCCAGGGGTAGCCCTAGCCTGAACTTTATTTTCATGTAGAAGGAAACCTCTAAGGATCATCTTGGGGATCCCCCTGTGTAGGCCTTGAAGCCTAGTAAGCCTGGTTTCCCTGGGAGTGAGGAATTTACATCTATCTGCATACCTAGGTGCCCTGAGCACTTGGATGGTCTGGAGGGATGTCCAGGCACACTGGGCAGCTAGGTAATGTAAGAGCAGTGTCCTGAATCCAGGCCTTCTGTGTCACCCATAGTGCTTTACAAACAGCGCAGAGCCTGGGCTCTACCTCAAAACTACTCAGAACCCAGTGTGGTGGGGCCTAGACACATACACTTCCAGAAAGTTCTATATGTGATTCTACTTCTACCCTCTTCTTAAATACTGCTATTAAAAAGAGGTTCTGCTTCTATATAGTCTTTCAAAATGAAAAGAATTATAGAACAGGATAAGTATGTACTCACCTGGTCTGGAGATGAGGTTGTTTAAAAGTTTTCTTGTAGAAGTTAACTCTGTTTACATGCTCATTCAGAGAACTATTTTCTTTTGATTGTCCCCATGGTTTCAGTTTTCCTAGTTTAGGACAGAGACAAAGACAGATGTAAAAGATTCTTATATTTATATTCCCAATTTTATTCTCTTCATCTGTGGCTCCTTGCTTGCTATTAACATTTATGCTTTGTTTTTATAGACACCTGCCAGTATAAGTCTATTGCAGTTTCATATTTCAGATATAAAGTACATTCTTTCTCTAAAATTAAAGTGTGTTCTACTTTTTAATCCTAGGAAAGTCCTATACAAAAAAAATCAGTACTGAAAAAAAAAATTAAATCCAACTACATAGCACTTTAAAAGAAATCCTCAAAACCAAGTGTACCCCAAGGTTGCATAGGTATTAATTATGTTTAATACTAAAGTAGTATTTCATTTCATCTGTGCAATTTGTTATTACCATTACCTATTAAACCATACTTGGAATGGAACAAGCAGGAATGTTTTGTTGGCTTCAGAACTGGGATCAAATTTCCAATGTTTATGTTTTGCTGTATTTGCATAGTTCATGGTCTATTTCTGAGCAGCAATGATTGTCATTTGTGGTGTTTCCCATTTTATGAAAAGGACTTTCATACCCATTGTATCATTTGATCCTTTCAATACCTGCTGAAGTAATTATTTTTCCTTTCATAAAGGAAGGAAGGGACTTTTCTAGGATACAAAAATAATACGAAGCACAGATGAAGCTCTAATCTAGGTTTTCTACTGTCAGTAGAAGTCAGTGGTGGTCAGAGTAATTTTCTTAGCACCTGGTATGTGCCAGGGACCGTTCTAGGTGCTGGGGACACAGCAGTGAAACGAGAAGTCAAAAATCCTTGTTCTTTTTGGCTTACATTCCAGTGGTATCGGCAGATAATCATCATGTAACGTCAGGTGGTAATATGTGCTTTGAGAAATGTAAAATGGTAAGGAGTAAGGACTGTGAGGCAGGGAGAGGAGGAAAGGCCTAAGTTGGTGACAGCTGAGTGGGTGCCCCATTAAAATGAGGGAGCAAGCTGTGCAAAGGTCTGTGGGAAGAGTATTCTACGTGCAGCAGAGGGATAGTGAGCTGGAAGATCTGCAGGTGGGAATGAACTTGGTGTATCAGCGCTGAACACTGGGGTGGTTGACACAAAGTCAGGGAGGGGAGGAGGTGATGAAATGTGATTGGGTGAGAGATGGAAAGCCTTAGGAGGTTCTGAGCAAGGCATCAATGGGCTCAGATTTGTTTTTAAGGCTATAGTGGGGCAAAGAGGCTATTCTAGAAGGCCCAGTAAGAGATGGTGATGACCTGGACCAAAGGGAGTTGTGGGAGGGGTGAAAAGTGGCCAGGTTAAAAGATCTGTCTGAAAGGTGGAGTTGAAAGGACTAAGCTGATGGAATAGAAAGGGGTCTGAGAGTGAGAAGCCAAAGATGACTCATAGGTTTCTGCCCTGACAACTTGGTAGATAAGAGGTGCCATTGCCACAGATGGGCCTCTCACTTGGGCTAGGTGAGAGAAGCAGAAGTTTTGTATTTTTTAGCACAGTTTAGCTGATCTATGTTTACACTTTGTTTCATTAACATTAGTAATTTAAAGATTATGTAAATGTGATTCTTGGGGGAAGTATTTTTGTTTAAAATTCCAGAAGCACTTAAAGTCACATTAAGTATTGATATTTTAAATGGATATAAGGATACTCTAATATATGCCCAAGACATTTGGCCAGTAAATATCCCAGGATGTTGGACTGGTGGCTCCCAACCTGGGATCTTTGGAAAGTTATAAAGAAAACATTCATTTACACAGGCTAACTTCCAAGTTCCTTGATTTTGGCTGAGATTTTATTAATGTTTTGTAGTAACACTGACTAGAAGTTATATTTTTGGTTATCAAATATGTAAGTAAACCAATTATTTATTTAGCATTTGTTTAATGAACAGTCTTTGAAATCATGGGTCATATGGATACAGAGGCAGAAATTCCAGGTGGTGAATTATGGCTTTCACTGAGTCACTAGAATTTTTCACATCATCAGATGCAGAATTGCTTAAAGCCTTTTCCAGGCCTTGTCCCTCAAAATATCCCCACATACCTTTGTGTGGCTCATAGCTGAGGGGACGAGATAGACTTGCTTTGAGATCAAACACTGGTTTCCTATGGGAGACTGGAGTCTGTGCTGCCTCAGCTGTCAGCTTGAATGGGGTAATAACTAAAAAAGCCAAAACAAAAACCAAGGCTCTATTAGAAAAAAAGACCAGTTACAGGTTTTAATTCAATTACATTTCTCAAGCTTAAAAATATGATCTGTATGATTAGTCTAAAACAGATGTAAGGTTAAAATAGGAAACGGGAGAAAAAAGTAACTAAGGAAAGCTAATCACAGATTTATTAAACCCTGTTAGCAGCTCTCCAAGTAGTATGGCATTTCCTAGGATCATCTGGGAGTTTAGAATCCTGTTTAAAGAATTAACTGGGTAGTTTTCCAGGCTGTTTGCCTTTTAGGAAGTTATGTATTATTAATAATAACATTTTCATTAACACAAACAAATATAAAACCTTCAAGGTATGTAACCATGCAAATAAAAAGATTCATGGCTCTGGTTGTTATTAATAGAGGCTGTTATTTAAGAATGTGAATTTTTGTGCCATAAAGTTAAAAATATACCACGATAAACACATATGGTCAATTAATATATGATAAAGGAGCCATGGACATACAATGGGGAAATGACAGCTTCTTCAACAGCTGGTGTTGGCAAAACTGGACAGCTACATGCAAGAGAATGAAACTGGATCATTGTCTAACCCCGTACACAAAAGTAAATTTGAAATGGATCAAAGGCCTGAATGTAAGTCATGAAACCATAAAACTCTTAGAAAAAAACATAGGCAACAATCTCTTGGACATAAACATAAGCAACTTCTTCATGAACATATCTCCCCGGGCAAGGGAAACAAAAGCAAAAATGAACAAGTGGGACTGTATCAAGCTGAAAAGCTTCTGTACAGCAAAGGACACAATCAATAGAACAAACAGTCATCCTACAGTATGGGAGGATATATTCATAAATGACATACCTGATAAAGGGTTGACATCCAAAATATATAAAGAGCTTATACACCTCAACAAAAAGCAAATAATCCAATCAAAAAATGGGCAGAGGATCTGAACAGACACTTCTCCAAAGAAATTCAGATGGCCAACAGGCACATGAATAGATGCTCCACATCGCTAGTCATCAGAGAAATGCAAATTAAAACCACAATGAGATATCACCTCAGAGCAGTAAGGATCGCCATCATCCAAAAAACAAATAACAACAGATGTTGGCGAGGATGTGGAGAAAGGGGAACCCTCCTACACTGCTGGGGGGAATGTAAATTAGTTCAACCATTGTGGAAAGCAGTAAGGAGGTTCCTCAAAAAACTCAAAATAGAAATATCATTTGACCCAGGAATTCCACTCCTAGGAATTTACCCTAAGAATGCAGCAGCCCAGTTTGAAAAATACATATGCACCCCTATGTTTATCGCAGCACTATTTACAATAGCCAAGAAATGGAAGCAATCTAAGTGTCCATCAGTAGATGAATGGATAAAGAACATGTGGTACATATACACAATGGAATATTATTCAGCCAAAGAAGAAAACAAATCCTACCATTTGCAACAACATGAATGTAGCTAGAGGGTATTATGCTCAGTGAAATAAGCCAGGCAGAGAAAGACAAGTATCAAATGATTTCACTCATCTGTGGAGTCTAAGAACAAAGCAAAAACTGAAGGAACAAAACAGCATCAGACTCACAGAATCCAAGAATGGACTAACAGTTACCAAAGGGAAAGGGACTGGGGAGGATGGGTGGGAAGGGAGGGATAAAGGGAAAAAGGGGCATTATGATCAGCACACAAAATGTAGGGTGGGGGGCACAGGGAAGGCAGTACAACACAGAGAAGACAAGTAGTGACTCTATACCATCTTACTATGCTGATGGACAGTGACTGTAATGGGGTATGTGGTGGGGACTTGATAATGGGCGGAAGTCTAGTAACCATAATGTTGCTCCTGTAATTGTAGATTAATGATACCAAAAAATATATATATGTACCACAATAGTATACTTTAATAAGCTAAATTTTGCTACAGCTGGGCATCATATATCTGGCATGTTATAATCCTTTCCCCTCAGAGCTGCATCCAGGCCACTGTCAAATGTTAGCAATTGGCTGTATTTGTAAATGAGCAACCAGGATCTGGGACTATCTAGTTTAACAAAACAGGAAAGCACAAAACCCCCGTGCTTAAGGTATCCTATTGTGTCAGTATCAGGTGCTGGTCGGGAGGGGGCCAGTGGGGTGTCACAACAGAGTATAAATCAGTGCAATTTAACCTGTACAGTAAATGTCTGCATGCCCTACTATCCAGCAGCCCCACTCCTAGCTCTAGAGGAATTCCTGCACATGTACAGGAGATATGTTCAAGAATAGTCATAGCTATACTATATTTAATCACAAAAGTTGGAAACACAAGTACACGAGCAATAAAATGGGGTGATTAAAATATATCTGTACCATTGAAAACTACAGTGAAAATTAACTTTAGCTCATTTATCAATAGGGATGATTCTTCAAACATTATGTTGAGTGAATGAAGCAAATCACAGGAAAAAAGTCATAGTTTGATTTCGTTTACATAAAATTCATATTTGATAGTGAAAAAACTATCCCATCTCAAGTGGGCACACCCTGAATTACTTAGAGGAGAAAGTTCAGACTATGGTAAATATTTAGTTCCTGCCTCAAGTTCTTATCTGTAAACCACAATTTGTCAGTCCTTTTCTCATAAGATAGGTGGCTGCTGCTCAGTGACCCCAGCTCTCTGTAAAACGGCAGTCTTATCTTAGACAAGTCCACTCCCATTTTTTTTACCACTGACCCTGCCCAAGCTCCTTGCTTCCCATGACTTTAGAATGTTACATGGAATGTTTGCTTGCTGGTATAGGAAAGATTAAGGATTAGGGAGGTAATAAAAGGTCATTTAGAGGAGGAATAATATAAACTAACTATTACTACCTCGACTCCTGAAATTTAGTTGTAGTCTCAATATGGAATCTTTAATTTCAGTCTTTAAGGCATGTAGAAATCCTCAGACACTCTACACTGGTTATTCCCAACCATGCTTTTCTCTAGTCTGAAGCTCCTGCTGTATTCCTCTAGTCTCAGGGAACCTGGCCGTCCTTGTTGCGTCATCAGGGCTTGTGCTGACACATCCAATAGGACTCTCAGGACAATCTCAACATACTCGGTTCTGCTATAGGCCTCACCAGTTCGTGATATTGTCTTAAACCTTTGCACTACTACTGCAGAATTCTTTTGAAAACCACCTGATCATGGTAGGTGATGATTAAGTAGACATCGTGTAGAAGAGTATGTGGCTTATTCGGGTTTACACAATCTCCTAGTCGCTGGTGTAGCATTTAGCCCATGATCTCTGGGATCCCATTAATTTCAGAGTCTTGCAAGACCATTCAGAGCTGTAATGAACACTGTGGTCCTCCTCCTGATCCCTGAGTCTGAGAAGGGGCTGAATGCTCCTCAGAAAGGGCACCATCTTAGGACTCCTCTTGGAGACAGAATGGATCCATCAGGCAGACATCCGTTTTTTGTTTGTGTCTCTGGCATTTTCCTTGCCAGTATAAAATGGAATATGCAATGATAAAATTTTTGCTTTTGATTTTATAGAGAGGCTTTAAGGAAACAGATGTAATTAATTCTTAATTTTAAGAAGTTACATGGCTTAAAAAATGAACCAAAACTTTTTTTTTTTTTTTTTTTTACCAGCAGCAGAATCTCCTCTTGTGGTCTTCTGTTTGTGTGTCCCAAGCACAGTTTGCCCTTTCGGGGTGCTCCCAGGTACGGCCACATGTGGGGACTTTCTGGCTGGAGTCTTGGTCAGTGAGCGCTTATGCTCATTATCTTTAGTAGCAGCCGAAAACCTAAATAGGACAGTAGAGGACACAACGTTGAGTAGTTACATCAAGCTAATTCAACAAAACCACTTGCCCATCACCACGCAGTGAAAGGACCTCAATAAATACTTGTTACACAAATGAACCTCTTTTGCAAAATAGACACGTTTTTAAAATTCTGATGCTAGAGCAAATCATTTATCAATTTTTGTTTATTTGTAAACTTTGTTTTTTTTTTTGTATTCTCTGCTTCCCCTGCCTTGGCCAATGACAGTATAGGTAGAGCTTGCAGAAGATACCTGTGGGCCCCAAGTTACAGTTTGGGAGGTACTTGAAGAAGCTCCCCTTCTCCTCCTCCTGGTGATACCAAATCAGAGGCAACAAGAGACTGCTATGCTAAATGAGTGATGGGACCAGACCTTACATCTTCCCAGGAGAATGTCATTCATTTGAGTGGCACATAAGCCCATTCTCTACTCATAGCAAATTGCCATAAATGTATTGCATTGATTTTCTGATGCAGTTTTTCTACACTTTAACATCTCTGAAATTGGGATGTGTTTTCTAATTGATAAAACATCACAGGTGGCAGTGATTTTTCTTATTGGTTTATGAAATAATGATGAGAATTTTGTAGAAATGAAATGAAAATCTCCTAATGACAGACATACATAGGGTTAGTAGTGGGGCATTAAGAGAAGCGAACTTCTGAACTTTTGAGTGAGATTGGATGGTAATCCTGAGTCAACACCCAAAATTATTACCAAAGGCTCTACAACAGAGTTAAGAAGTGCTGTGAAGTCCATGCTGCTCTGAACACTGCCGCGAAGCTGGACTCGCCCTTGCTAACACAGACATACCTCAGAGATAGTGTGGGTTGGGTTTCAAGACCACTGCAATACAGCAAGTCAAACGAGTTTGTTTCCCAGTGCATATAAAAGTTATGTTTACACTATACTGTTGTCTATGAAGTATATGATAGCATTATGTCTAAAAAACATAGTACATACCTTAAAAAATACTTCATTGCTAAAAAATGCTAACCATCTTCTGAGCTTTCAGTCAGTCATAATCACTGATCACAGATCACCGTAACAAATAATAATGGAAACGTTTGAAATATTTCAAGGATAAGCAAAATGTAACAGAGAAACAGGAAGTGAGCAGATGCTGCTGGAAAAACAGCACCTACAGATTCGCTTGATGTAGGGTTGCCACAAACCTTCAATTTGTGAAAAAGTACAGTATCTGTAAAGTGCAATAAAGCACAGCACAATAAAATGAGGTCTGCCTGTATTAAATACAATCAGAACTGCCAAGTATATAAGTGCCTCATCTTCCAAACTAAGTCAGTACATAGAACCCAAAACTTAAGGGCATTTGTAAGCTTTAAAAACTATGTCAGATAGTTGTATGTTAGAGAAGGGTGACCACACCCCAGCTCTCTGAGATGCCGCCAGAGCCCTTAGAAAAGGAGAGATTGAAATCTCAGTATTAGAAGAAAGGAGCCTGAAGATCTTCATTTGTGGAGACAGTCACAGTTGAGGGCTACTGTCATGTCAGGAAAGGCAGAGCGAAACACAACATGACACAGAGGCAACAACAGGGCAAACAGCCGCAACAATGCAGTACCCAATGGGTCACAATATATACATTTTAGGATGAGTCTGTTTTTTAGTTCACTGCATTGTGCGATTTTCTGTAGGAATTTAGCTTCAATTTTAAGTTCAGTGGAAAATTTCTCTTTACATATCTCAGCAGGCACACAAACTAATAAAATGGGTAATATCCATATATATACAATTTTCTGTCTTGCTAATCAAATTAAGCTTAGGGAAGTTGGATAAAACAAGAAAACCAAACACAAATAAAAAGAAAAAAGATCAGAACTTATAAAAATCATTTGCTGATCTTCCTGTTCTGATCCTCCTTTTTCATCGACATTGAAACATGGCTGCTGTACACTTAGAGTATATTAAATCAATAAAGCTTTGAGAACTTATCCTCGGTTGCATTTTGGAGTTCCTCTTTACCTGACATTCATTTTAGTTGCTGAAGGAGCGGAGTGCCTGACTGCCCCCTTCACACTCAAGGCGCTCCGACCCGCAGCGCCCCGGGGCTGGCCCTGCGAGCGCCGCAGGCTGGTGGGAGTGCAAGCCCCAGAGTGTCTGCCTCGGAGAGGAACTGGAGTTGTCACCATTCTCTTCGTAACAGGCTTCTGAAGGAAGAGAAATGCACGTTAAAGCCTGGCCTCTTAGACAGGATGGTCTGCTTGACAGAGCACAGAAGTGTACCCCCACTTACCCTCTTGTGTTATCCCACTTTTAATCCCACCTGTTATCCATTCTTTCCTTACTGTCTCATCTTATCCTACCTGCCTGGCAGGCTGGCAGTTCCCTCTACCTGACTTAAGGTAACTTCTGGTTGTGCTGAGTAATGTGTTACAGAAAGACCTTCCCAGCTGCCACGTACCCAGGCATTTTCTAAATAGGAAGGGAATGTGGCTAAAGAATCTCCTGTGGCCAGAAAGTGAGGATAAATAGGTTCCCTTGGACATATGGTACCTTGTAAGCCTGATATGCAGTTTATTAAATACAAACTCAAAAGAGAACCTGTTAAATAATTAGCATGTGGAATCTACAAATCATTCCATCCCTTCCCTTGGCCCCCAACAGCTTTTAAAGTTCTTTTACAATCAGAAGAGATTCTAATGTGAGACAAATTTAAAACCAAAATATTAGTAAATATATATCTTTACCATAAGCTAAGAACCCAGGTTAGATGTATTAAACATATTGTTACATTTAATCACACCTGTTAGGCCTCCTTCTATCTTCTCTCTAAAATTCCAACATCCACACTGTTACTTACAAAGTGTAAGTTCACTTGGTGTCAGGACCATCAACTCTAGATCTTTGTTTGAACAACTTAAAATGTGTAAGTATTTATTATTATTATTATTTTTTTTTGTGTGTGTGTGTGTGTAAGCTCCCAGGCCCTCTCTGTTCAGTTCTCCCCACATTTAGACATTTTGATTTCCAGGAGATATTTATTTATTAATTTATTTATTATTAAGGCATCATTGATACACAATCTTATGAAGGTTTCACATGAGCAACATTGTGGTTACTACATTCACCCATATTATCAAGTTACAAATGTGTAAGTATTTCTACTTGCACTCACTACCAATCTTTCTGACCTTTTTCTAGGTAGACTATCATGCTACTGACTCTAGTAGCACTAATTCACTGTGTTAGCAATGTATCTAATTAATTCCTCCCTTTCTTTTAGCAATAAAAATCCTGTCCTACTAATGTAAAGAGCCCAGTCATATCATACACAAAAATAAAAATGTAGGTTAAGGATTAAACACGGGGAATAATAATAATGAAAGCAGCCAAAATAAGCGTATTTTTATGCTCTTGGGAAAGACAAGTCATGACCAAAACCTCAGGAGCCTTAAGAAAGAAAAGCTGGATAGAGTTAACTAAAAATGTAACAAACAAAACTTTCCACAAGGTAAAAGAGACCATTAATGTAGTTAAAAGACAAACTATGGGAATGTATTTGTAACATTATAACATATACCATTAATGTAGATAAATGGCTCATAAATAAATGGGCAAACATTAAGAAAAAGCAAATTCACAGAAAAAGAGCCAAACACAACATATAAACAACATATAACCATCAAAGAAACAATTCAGTTGGGATTTTTTTCACGTTATATATCAAAGATGAAAAAATTCAATCAATTTTCACTGTTGGCAAAGTAAAAAGGCATTGTGGGGCACAAGATTTCTGATCTTTGTTGCCATACAATCCAATAGGTCTCCCTACTTTAATCATGCAAGTCACTGGTCATGGCCAGGACCATTCTGTCTAGGCTCTCTACTCTTCGGTCATTGCTCATCATTATCGAAACGACCAATCCCAAAACATGACCACTATAAAGAAAATTTTTTATTAGCTGTGGTGAAGTCACTGTAATTGTTCCCTTTTTCTCCAGTCTACAAATAGACCATACCAATAACCCATCCGATACGTGAATTCCTTTAACTGTAGAGGGGGTAATTTTAGAATTAAATTCATTCAGATGGGGCTATCACTAACAGAAGATAAGCTATGCATTTATCCAACACATCTTCAAGGCTACACTCAAGTTTATGCTTGAGGCAGTTGTTCTACCCTTAAGTATTACCTGGAAAATCAACTCACCCATATGATGTAATATGGCAAGCTTGACTTTCAATCAAATCCTTTAGTGGTAAGGAAACCAGTGGTCCTGCTTCACGGCCTATCTGTAGCTAGATCTTGCCTATGCAGGAAAGGCCCTTAAATGCCTGCTCTGTTAATCATCAGCAAGGGCCTCCTGTCCCAGTATTCAACTGTGAGTGTAGTGATACCTAGCTTTACTAATATTTCATAAAGTTTTATTATGGACATACTGCTTATCTCTTCTCTGGATTCTCCACTCATGTTGGTAGATCAGTATGAAGGAATAGTGTTGGTTAATGCCATCCACGGCTTTGTCACTATTTGCTAGAGGGCTGATAGTGTTTCCAGTTGTGGTAATAGTGGCTTTATAAATCTGTTCAAGTAAATATTTATTACCCAACACTGAGTTCTTGTTAAGAAGTTTGTGTTTTTGTTTTATTTATAACTGATTACCCAGTACATTTCCCTATTGACATTTAGTATGAGAAAATTTAAAACTCAGAGTGATGTAACAGATACTGTACCTGCTAGCAGTGCTCATTCTCTGTCCCTTTTAAATTGACTTTATACTGTTCTGTGTCATGTGTAATAACACAAACTGCTTCTAGTTCTTTTTGAGAAACAGACAGGTTGGTGTAATTCTAAAAGAATTTAATTTTTCCCCAACCCTCTACATGGTACACTTCTGAGCATCAGATACCATGCGAGACATAACATCAACATCCTAGGATGCTATCAACTAACTTCTCTGCTAACTCAGCCTTGGGACTTCATCACCAAAGGGGCCTTGAGTCTGGCATGACCTAACCTAGATTAGACAAGACTTAGACGAGGCTGCCCAGGGAGCTGTCATCACAGAAAGCCTTTACATTAATTAGCTATTGCTAGTCACCCCTTTTTCCTTACGGTGAGAGACGGGAAAGAAGATGGCTTCAGCCATTTATCAGTCCATCCTCAACAAAAGTAATAGGCACAATGTCAGAACTTGGAAAACAGAACAACTTATTGTCGCTCTGGGTTTTCATTCATTATAGTGAGGGTTTGCTGTACTTGGAAGGTTTTGAAATAATTTAGTCCCAGTAAGAACATAACTTTATCGGCATACCTTCAGTTCATTAAATGAATTGTGTTCTTCAAAATGTTTCTTTTTTCTCTCAATATATTGATCAATGGACTCCATTTCCTTAAAACGAGCCTCATGAAGCTTCTTAAAGTCTAGAATGTTCCCCAAAATATGAAAATGAATAATAAGACAATATCCATTTATTCACCTTCTGTTTGTTTTTTGTTAATAGTTATTCTCTTCTCTGTATCTCTGACATTCAACTTCAACAGCATTTTTACCAAAACTTTAATTTCAAAACATTTAGTTTTTGGAAATTCAGAGGTAAAGCAAATCGTCTCATAAACTATCAAACATTCGCCATCTCTCCAATTGTCTATTTCTCTGCTGACAGTTTAGTCCAGAGGATAAGAAAAGATTTGTCCTCTCTCCTCACCAACCGACCAATTGTTCTTTACTTACCCATAAACTTTACTCATAAAATGCTTAGAAAACTCTATGCCAAGGATTTGCAAACTTCTTCTGTAAGGGGGTGAATAGTAAATATTTTAGGCTTTGTGGCCACATGTGGTATGGTCTCTGTCTCATAGACTCCTTTATGTAACCCTTTAAAACTGTAAAACCATTCTTAGCTCAAGGGTTAGAAAACAGGCCAAGGTGGACAAGTAGTATGCTGACCCCTGCTTTGGGCTAGTCTAAGTGGATAAGAATATTCTAATTAAGTGTAATTAAGTATTAAGTACAGGCTTACCTTAGAGATATCATGGGTATGATTACAGCCCACTGCAATAAAGCAAATATTGCAATAAAGTGAATCAAATGAATTTTTTGGTTTCTTAGTGCATATGAAAGTTGTGTACACTTTTAAGTATACAACAGCATTATGTCAAAAAAAATTGTACATACCTTTAAACAGATTTCATAAAGAAATGCTCGCGATCCTCTGAGCTTCCAGCGAGCCATAATCACTGGCCGGTCACAGGCCACCACAACACATATAACAGTAATGAAAAAGTGTAAAATATTATAAGAATTACCAAAAGTGTGTGACACAGACACACAAAGTGAGCAAATGCTGTTGGAAAAATGGTGCCAGACTTGTTCAGTTCAGGGTTGCCACAAACTTCAAGTTGTAAAAAATGTAGTATCTGGGAAGCACAGTAAACGAGGTATGCCTTTTATGTGAATTTTTAATATATGCTGAGAAGTATTCTAAATACTATAAATATAAAACACTCTATGTGCCAAGCAATAAAGAAGAATTACATATCCAGAAATGGAGTCCCTTAGATTACTAAAAAAAAATTATTACGAGGTGGACAAATATAGACATTCGTTCTCAGGTATTTACTAAATACTTGCTACGTGCTAGTTGCTCTGCTAGGTAATCAGAAGAGGAAAAATAGTCTCAGTCCCCATTACAGGAGTACCCATTTCACCGTGCTTCCCAGATACTGCGCCACTCCACAAAGCGAAGGTCTGTGCACCCTGCAGCAGGCATGTCCATCAGCACCAGTTTCCAACTGCATTTGTTCATTTTGTGTCTCTGACACATTTTGGTAATTCTCACATTTCAAACTTTAAATATTATTACCTTTGTTATAGTGTTCTGATCAGTGTCTTTGATGTTACTATTATAATAGTTTTGGGGTGCCATGAACCACACCTATTTAAGATGGTGAACTTAACTGATAAATGTTACATGTGTTCTGACTGCTCCACTGACCAGCCATTTCCCTGACTCTCACTCTCTCTCTCTTCTCTATTGCCTGAGACACAACAATATTGAAATCAGGCCAGTAATAACCACATAATAGCCTCTAAGTGCTCAAGTGAAAGGCAGCATCACATGTCTCTCATTTTAAATCAAAAGGTAGAAATGACTAAGCTTAGTGAGGAAGGCATGTCAAAAGCCAAGACAGGCCAAAGCGAGGCCTCTTGCACATACATAGTTAGCCAAGTCGTGAATGCAAAGGAAAGATTCTTGAAGGAAATTTTAAGTTCTACTCCAGTGAACACAAGCATAATAAGAAAGCAAACAGACTTATTACTGTTATGGAGAGAGTTTGAGTGGTTTAGATAGAAGATCAAACCAGCCACAACATTCCCTTAAGCCAAAGCCTAATCCAGAGCAAACTCTTTAATTCTATGAAGGCTGAGAAAAATGAGGCTGCAGATGATAGGTCTGAGGCTAACAGAGGTGGTTCCTGAGGTTTAAGGATACAAATCTTCTCCACAATGCAAAAGCACAAGGTGAAGCAGCAAGTGATGGAGAAGCTGCAGCAAGTTGTCCAGAAGATGAAGCTAAGATCATTAATGGCAGGGGCTGCACTAAGCAGCAGAGTTTCAGTGTAGATGGAACAGCCGTCTGTTGGAGGAAGATGCCATCTAGGATTTTCAGAGCTAGAGAGCAGCAGTCATTTCTGGCTTTAAAGCTTTAAAAGAGGCTGTCTTATTAGGAGCTAATACAGCTGGTGACTTTAGGTGGAAGCCAATGTTCACTGATCATTCTGAAAATCCCAGGGCCCTTAAAGTCATGCTGCCTCTATTCTGCCTGTGCTCTATGAATGGAACAACAAAGCCTAGATTATAGCACATCTAAGTGCTCACACTAATCCCCCTAAAATGGACTTGATGGCCTACTCTATTAGGTTTATAACATGGTTTACTAAATATTTTAAGCCCACTGTTGAGACCTACTGTTCAGAAAAAAAGATTCCTTTCAAAACGTAATTGCTCACCGACAATGCACCTGGCCACCCAGAAGCTCCAGACAGGTACGAGATGAATGTTGTTTTCATGCCTGCTAACACAACATCTGTTTTGCAGCCCATGGATCAAGGAGTCATTTTCACTTTCAAGTCTTACTACTTAAAAATACATTTCATAAGGTCTAGCTGCCATAGACAGTGATTCCTCTGATGGATCTGAGCAAAGTCAACTGAAGACTTTCTGGGAAAGATTCACCATTCCCAGATGTCATTAAGAACTTCCAGGATTCATGGAAAGGGTCAAAATATAAACATAAACAGGTGTTTGGAAGAAGTTGATTCTTCCTCCTGGATGACTTTTTTTGAGAAGTTCAAGACTTCAGTGGAGGAAGCCACTGCAGATGTGGTGGAAACAGTAAAAGAACTAGAATTAAAGTGGAGCCTGAAGATGTGACTGAATTGCTGCCCTCTCCTGACAAAACTTGGATGGATGAGGAGTTCCTTCTTATGAATGAGGAAAGCAAGTGTTTCTTGAGATGGAATAATCTATTCCTGGTGAAGATGCTGTGAAGACCGTTGAAATGACAATAAAGGATTTACATAAACTTAGTTGACAAAGCAGTGGCAGAGTTTGATAAGGCTGACCCCAATTTTGAAGGAAGTTCTACTGTGGGTAGAATGCTACCAAACAGCATGCTGTATAGAAATCACTGGTAAAAGGGAGAGTCAATCAGTGTGGCAAACTTCAATGTTACCTATTTTGAGAAATCACAAGAGCCACCCTAGCCTTAAGCTGCCACCACCCTGATTAATCAGCTGCTGTCAACACTGAAGCAAAACCTTCCACCAGCAAAAAGATTATAACTTGCTTAAACTCAGATGATGATTTTTAAATTAAGGTATGTACATTACTTTTTTAGACATAATGCTACTGCATACTTAACAGACTACACTATACAGTAAACATAACTTTTATATATATTGGGAAACCAAAAAATTCATTTGACTCACTTTGTTATTTATTCTTTGTTATCATTTGACTCACTTTATTACAATGGTCTGGATCCCAACCTGCCATATATCCGATGTAAGCATCTATCAATCTGATGAAATAGGTAGTATAGTCATTCCCACTTTAATTGGAGGAAGTGGGTTTACAAGAATAAGTTGTCCAAGGCCTCACTCACAGCTAGTGAAAGGAAAGAACAAGGATGCAAGCCCCTTTTCCAGTGTCTGAGCTTTTAGCTCTTCCAGTCCACTGCCTCTCCAACAATGCCTACAGGGGTAAACCATTACTTCCCATTTCTCTGGGTACAAAACTTACTTGGAGTAGTGTTTGTAGTTTTTTTATTCTTTCCTGGTTTGGAAAACCCATTTGTGTAGAGAGACTTCTTTCTTTCTGAAGGCACCTTCGAATCTTCATTGCCTGAATCCAAAGATACAGTATTAAAGATTTTTTTAACAAATTCTTGCCATTAATAATTGCCTATAAATTAATGTGGTACATTTTCATATGATAGGCTCTGCCAAGGTGGTGGGAGAAATGGCACATAAGAAGCACAATTAATTACAGAATCACTACAATTTTAGCTAATATGCTTCTAGTAGGCAGAAATTTTATGCTTCCTGTATAGAAAGAAGTTATATACATATACTAGAAATTTAAAAACACTTTTCTGGAACTTTTGCTATGAACACATTATTATAATTAGAATGATAAAAGCACACAATCCCACCAGCCTAAGAAACACCATTAGAACTGTGGCATTATTTCTTCAGGTCCTCTGCTTCTGTACTTGTTTTGTTCTTTAAATCCATGTTCTTGGAATCATGGTGCACATAAGGTTTGCTATCTTCCCCTGCTTACAATCATTTTCCATAATCTGATAGCTTTGTCAACTTTAAACAATCTACTAAAAAATATGCAAGTAGATCTTCAAGAAATATTAGTTAGAAAGCCATTTATTAAGGTTTCCCAATACCTCCATAAAAGAAGGTGGAAGAATGATTCAATAGAGCAGGAGGGGGCTGTGAAGGATATTGCTTGGACCTTGGCTCTCAACCCAGAGGGAAAGTTCAGTGAGAAACAGGATATTTATAGAGTCAGAGTCACTCCTCACAAGGTACTTATTACAAATGGAAAAACAGAAACTTTACAAAGGAGCAACTTGGCAGGTGTCACCATAACCTGGTGGCACAAGTTAACCTGACTAGTCATAGGACCAACCAACACCTGTGCCCTCTGCAGTACTGACAGCAAATATTGGGACTATTCTTGCAACTTTAAGTCCAAAATTATGTCAGAATAATGTTTAAAATATTCCTCTCACCAGAAACCACATGATCAGATTTTTCTCCTTTTAAACAGCCTGTGTTTCAGCAGGCAAACCTGACTTAATGGGTCCACCCTCATTTTATCCACACCCCGAAACTGGGTCCTAGAGCTAAGTCTCCTTGGTGAAAGGGTTGGTGCAATTGCAGACGTTTGTAATTCCACCCCCACTTCTGACTGTTATATTTCTTTACATCTTGTTCTAAATCGTGATTTCAAAATGCATTTATGTATGAGGCCCATGCAGTAATATTACCCAGGGTAGCTTGTTAAATACTGCAGATTCACAGGCTTACTTCAGACCTACTGAATCAGAACCTCTACTTCCTGTAAGTTTCCAGAATTAGATTTAGTTAAGACCTTCAAAATTCTGGGGAAAAGAGGAAGGCTCAGCATTCAAATTTCTGCACTTAACTGGTGGCCACTGGGCCAGCTCATCTTCTATCTCAGTCCCCCCTCAGACCAGCTTCAGGTGCCCAGATTTGCTGGGGCAAGACTAACACTGAGACACCGCAGCCGGCAGGCTTCCCAAGGAATGAAATCCTGAAGCACCAAGTCTTGTTAGGATGAGGGTACTGAAGTTTTCTGGTCTTATTGTAACAAATTTTCAGGTGAGAAAATCTAGGAAGAGGTTTTTAGGAGGTCAGAGACTAAGAAAAGTACATTTATCTTAATAAAAATGTCCACGCTACTGGAAGGTAGACTTCGTGGCTCCCTTTTCACTGTTTTGGCTGGGCAGGCAGACAGGTCTTCGTGCCTGTCTCTGGAGTAGGCATGAAGGGCAATGACAAAACACGGGCTCTCCTCATCACCACGTGGAGATCAACTTCCTTAACTGTCCAGGTACAACTCTTTTTCTACTTTTTCTACAAAGGTACTAAAATGGACTCGATGGCCTACTCTATTAGGTTCTAACTTTTGCTTTGATTACAGAACACTTAACATTTTGTAACATGGTATAATGGGCTCAATTGTGTTCCCCAAAAAGGTATGTTCAAGTCTTAGTCTCCAGTAACTGTGATATATATAACCTTACTTGCAAATAGGGTCTTTGTAGATATAATCAAATTAAAATGAGTTCATTCATGTAGACCCTAACGCAGTATGACTGATGACCTTTTACAATGATAGTTTAAAGCTAGAGACACACAGGTAGAATGCTATGTAACAGAGACAGAGATTTCGAGTAATGCAGCTGTCAGCCAAGAAATGCCAAGATCAACAGCCACCATAGAAGACAGAAAGAGGCCAGGAGGAATTCTACTGAGTCTCAAGGAGCAGGCCCCTGCTGACACCTTGAGTTTGGACTTTCAGTCTCCAGAATGGTGAGAGAATAAATTTCTACCGTTCTAAGCTAACACGCTGTGGTACTTTGTTAGGGCAGTCCTAGGGCACTAACGCATGGGGCAACCCCTAGGAATTTGGATTCCCCCCTCCACTTACTTGGCACACCATTCATTCTTTTCCCTAAGGAAACCACATTTTCATCTCCTTGGCTCTTTTCTGGTGAAGAAAGGACTTCCACAGCCGTTCTGAGATCCTGGTTTTCCTGCTTTTCTTCATCCTGGAATTCAATGGGATCACTTACTTTTTTTTTTTTTTTTTTTACATTTCTGCTCAAAGAAGTGAATGTGCAGCGGAATGCCTGTGGTATTCTTATAAGATCCAGCTTAATTTTATTAGATGGCTATTTTTTTTTTTGGTATCATTAATCTACAATTACATGAGGAACATTATGTTTACTAGGATCCCCCCCTTCACCAAGTCCCCGCCACAACCCCCATTACAGTCACTGTCCATCAGCATAGTAAGATGCTATAGAATCACTACTTGTCTTCTCTGTGTTGCACAGCCCTCCCCATGCCTCTCCCCACATTATACATGCTAATCGTAATGCCCCCTTTCTTTTTTTCCCCTCCTTATCCCTCCCTTCCCACCCATCCTTCCCAGTCCCTTTCCCTTTGATAACTGTTAGTCCATTCTTGGGTTCTATGATTCTGCTGATGTTTTGCTCCTTCAGTTTTTTCTTTGTTCTTATACTCCACATATGAGTGAAATCATTTGGTACTTGTCTTTCTCCACCTGGCTTATTTCACTGAGCATAATCCCCTCTAGCTCCATCCATGTTGTTGCAAATGGTAGGATTTGTTTTCTTCTTATGGCTGAATAATATTCCATTGTGTATATGTACCACATCTTCTTTATACATTCATCTACTGATGGACACTTAGATTGCTTCCATTTCTTGGCTATTGTAAATAGTGCTGTGATAAACATAGGGGTGCATCTGCCTTTTTCAAACTGGGCTGCTGCATTCTTAGGGTAAATTCCTAGAAGTGGAATTCCTAGGTCAAATGGTATGTCTATTTTGAGCTTTTTGAGGAACCTCTATACTGCTTTCCACAATGGTTGAACTAATTTATATTCCCACCAGCAGTGTAGGAGGGGTCCCCTTTCTCCACAACCTCAACATTTGTTGTTTGTCTTTTGGATGGTGGCAATGGGATCACTTACTTTTTGTTTGTTTGTTTGTTATCATTAATCTACAATTACATGAAGAACATTATGTTTACTAGGCTCTCCCCTTCACCAAGTCCCCCCCACAAACCCCATTACAGTCACTATCCATCATCATAGTAAGATGGGGATCACTTACTTTTATCTTGGAATGATTCTGCTACAGATTTTAAGAAGAAATAAACAATGTAAATGATAAGAAGTAATCACTGTCTTCCAAAGATAGATACCAAATTGAAAAGGGGCTTAGGAAGAAAAGTAGAATAAGATTTTTGACTGGCAGGTTTGGTTTGCCAGAATGTGAATCTGGTCATTGGGGAGACTAGGGCCCACTGGCTGGCTTAAGTGGCAAGATGAGCTCTCTTAGGGGTGAGACTAACACTAAAAGACCTGGGTAGTCTAATGACTGAGAGACTATATATATATATATATATATATATATGAAGCTAGAAAATAAAAATTAAAGGATAAAAGAGAAGAATAAAATCAAAATTAGAAGAGAAAGCTCCCTAAGCATATGCCAATTTGGCACAGGTGGTAGCTTATTTTTAGTTTGCACACTTCCATTCACCTGGTAGTCAGGGGTCCTGTGGACTGTCCTGTACCTTCTCCTCATTTTGGTGACATGGCCAACTGGCTCCCTCTCAGCTTGCTCCTGGTGGCTAATCTGGGTCTCAGTCTTATCACACGAGGATGCAGAAATTTGACTTTCATCCTGAAAAGAGAGATGTTACTCTGCCATTTCCTATGTATAGAGTTATAATGCTTAGGAAGAATCAGGCTTTAAACTGAATAAAGAACGTGTTACATATGCCAAAGATAACTTTAAAACTCACTAGCCCTAAATTACAGGCAAGGTCAGGAATTATGGCATATTTAAAAAGAAACAATCACATTCAACAACCCAAAAAACTAAAGCTAGGATAGCTTTCAGAGTTTACGTAAATAAGCAAATTAATAAAAGTGCATTAACTTATTGAATATACACTACATGCCAGGCAGTGTGCTATAATTAATAATGATTGCAGCTAAGAGTGCAACTTCACTAGGCTATTTATGGACTGTCTCATTTATTCCTCAAAGCCTATGAGACAGGTACCAGTATTATCCCATTCACAGATGAGGAGACTGAAGCTTAGAGTACACAGTAACTTGTCAAAGGCTGAATAATGGAATAGGGTAAGAAAGGCACTTGTGCTATCATAAACTAAACGAGTTACGTTAGCACAGCACAGGCGCTAGAATGTTCCCAACAGGCCTGCTTATGTACGGAGTCACTGTAGGAGAATGGCTGCACTCTGTGTTAGCAAGGGACGGTGGGCTTCATTATTCAGCACATGGTGCTGAGGAAACTACGTTTCTTGTACTTTTGGTGGTGGTGGGGGGAGACAATGAAACTGGATTGTTCTCTCACACCAGAATGAATCTGGATGCATTAAAGATTTAAATGTAAAAGATGAAACTAAAAGCTCTAGGAAAAATGTAGGTGAATATATTACCTATCATAAGTGTGAGGAAGCCTTCTTAAGCACGTTATCTTACCTAGAGACTATAAAGAAGCTTGGTATTTTTTTGATACATAAATTCCAATTTTTGAAATAAACTCGTACATATGACTAAAAAATCAAATACCAAAGAGACTATAATGAAAAAAAAAACTGGTTCTCTACCCTATCCTTCCTATTTCCAGGGCTTAATGTCAAGTGGTTATTTATGTATCACTTGGCTTTTGTATTTTTCAACAGCTATTTTTAGTGCTTATCGTGTGCTAAAATTTAGCTCATTTATGCCATTCTCATCTCCCCATCTTCTTCCTGAAAATATTATACCACATTAATCACTCTATATATAGTTACCTTTGCAGCTATAAAGATACTTAACTTTTAGATCTTGTTCCACAACTGCAGATATGAGCATCCTTAACACTCCTTCACCTAGTCCTTTGCTCTCTCTCAACCTGTCACCTCTTTGTTAATGTGTATAGTTTGTTATGTAGCTTAACTGAATTATCTGTTCCCCCTCTGCATAAAATTCTGAGTTGCTAAATCAGCAAGTTATTGTTAAGACCCTTTTTCTTTTTTTTAAAGCTTTTGTTTTGTGAATCATGTTTCCTCTAGGTTAATCTTTTTATTTTTATCTTTCTTAATTAAGCTGACTGCAGACTTTACTCAAATGTCTAGTGACTGCTGATTATTCATATTTCAGATCAAAACAAGAAAAATCTCATTAGAAGCGTGAAAGTGTGGGAGGGCTCTTATCTGGTGGGATCAGATCTACCAGGTTCCTTAGGTGAGGAGAAGGCCACCATGGTGGGGGATCCTTAAATGTGAGAAGACAGAGAGCTTTGCTTAATGACCATTTATTTCATTATATAAATGAAAGGAAGGAGAAACCTTTCAATATTTTTGATGGTGGTAGACACCTGGTGCTATGTGGAAGTAGTGGGTAGATTGCTTTGTATCCTGACTTTTCAGTCCATTTCACCACGTTGCCTGGACCCCACCCTCAGAAAGCTGATTTCATTGGTCTGGGATTTGGTGAGGAATATATATTAGTATTTTTAAAAAGCTCTCCAAATGATTGCCCCATACATCCTGTGTTGAGAACCACAAAGATAAATGTGTTGTAAGTAAATGAATAATGAGGCTTAGATAATAGGTTTTAGACAGGGGAAAAATATTACAGAAGCAGAATAGTTCCAAGTAATGTAAGATCCAAGATATACCCAAAGAGGTGGATGACTGACAAAGAGTGGAAATGAAAACCACAGGAGTTTAGAAACAAAGACGAGGACAATGGAGACAGTGAACATGGAAAGCAACCAGGAGGCCAGCAGATGAGAGATGAAAATAGGTGAGCATAAATTCAAAGGAGCAGGAATATTTAATGAGACTAAAAGATGCAGCCTGGACCCCACATCCCAACTCCCTGGACAGTCATGGGGAGGAAGGGAAAAAGAAGAAACTGTTTCTACCATAGAAGTAGTACCCTTCGCTTACGTGTAGTGCTGGAATATGAAGAGACATCTTTAAAGCACTTATTTACACCTTCTCCCACCTCCATATGAGCAGAGTGCAGAACCGGTCCTCTTAACTGTCCTGTTTAGAAGCCTGCTGCAGAGATGTCTTGTTTTAACCCCATGCACCTTAACCATGGAATGTTAGTCTGGGAGGCTAACAGTGATCGGGGAGGAGGTACTCATTCCTGAATGTACCATGATGTACCTATAACAGACTTGCCTAAATCCAAGAATGAAGAGGCATACCTGGTTCGGACAAGGGAGGCCCTGGCACACAGACTAACGTACATACAGAGCTGGTCCAACTTGTACAGTTCAGGATAGCCCCACTGGAATAAGGCTTCCAGAGGGTCTGGTGTCAGTTACTCAGATGTGATCCACACATGTGCACCCCACAGGGGATTTGGAAGTCTGCAAGTTTATACTATCCTTGGTACATTAATTATCTACTGGATGTGCTGACTCTTTCTGTAGCCTTAGATAAATAAACTCTGCCCATATCAGGTCTTTCCAAGAACCTCATTACTGACAGATTCACTACTTAGGAGGCATCTGACTGAATTCTGATGATCATCCTGTTCTTGTGAAATTTTTTCAAAATGGGAAGTCCCCCGAGATGCTGATTTTGAAATACGATAGATCATTTTTAATCAATTACTACCCAAAGTAAAATCTTGATTTCAAATGGCACTATAATCATACATTCTCAACCACTAAAAAACTAAATTTATACACATACACAGATAATGGATAGTGATGAATCTGATGCAGAATATTTTAAAGCTGGAATTCAAGATTAACTCCTTTTTGCTCTTTTAATTAAAACCTGGAGTCAAAAAGAAAAATTTTTTAATGTTAACAACTTAGAATATAGTTAGAGAGGTGATAAAGACAGAGAGAAGGAAGTTAGATTTTCAGTTCATGTTTATATTTGCCTTCATTTCCAGATACCAAAGATGCTCTTCAAGGCCCAGTTCCTTAAGGCCTTTGAATATTTTCCTCTATTTCATGCTAAGGATCCTGGCCCTAATGAAGCATTCACTGGTCCACTTAGGTGTCATTCCTTGTAAAAAAAAACCTTTGGTCTGTGTCTCAAACAGCCCCTCCCATCAGCAGTAACTTACTATTAACCACAAGTCACTTCCCACAGTCCCTATTCATCTGATTCTCACAACACTCAGCTCAGCAGAGGAGATGTTATTTTCATTTTAAAGAATAGGAAACTAAGCATCAAGGAGGCTGAGTTTTCAAGATCTCACAAAAAGGTTAACAGAGCTGCCTCTTCACCTCGGTTTTCTGACTTCATCCCTGCCCATACCATGCCATCTCTGGTAACATTTGGCAGTTTGTTACACAAGGCAGTTTCTCCACTTATAACAAGTAGTTATTATAAAAAGATTAACTATTACCAATAACACTCTCGTTGGTAATAAACATGTTAAAGTCATCACTAATTGTGTTTTACTCATTAACTAAATATGATTTTTTGCTAATGGGTGATAAAAAATGGTACCTACCTGATTCTCATTTTCCTTTCTTGCTTCGTGTTTAAGATGGGCTTTCAAGGCTTTTAATAACTTGTTTGCCTGCAGGAAAATAAAGGACCTTATCAGAAGGGCCAAAATCAAATAAGTAAGAGAAATACAGGTTACTAAAGCCCCCCATTCTTGAGGACAATTATTTTCCTCTTTTGATCATCAAATGTCCTCTGGGCAGGCTCTGGGAACCAGAACAATCACCAAGGTAGGGAGACGTGGTCCCTGCCCACACCGAGTACACAGCAGATCGGGGAAGTCAGACGAGGGAAGAGGCGACTACAACATGGAGGGAAGCGCCTGCGGGAGGAAGCCCAGGCTGTGTGTGAGAACACAGGTGGGCCTGGCCAGCAACTCTCAACCGCTGGGATAGACTTCAGCAGGCCACTGAAGATGCCAGTTGTAAGATAAAGACATGATGTCTCCAGCTACTGAGATACGAATAGGAGAGAGCTCGACCTAGGGAAAAGGGTAAAGAAACAGCGTGGGAAGGCAAGAATGAGGGGGGCCTGGAGTTCAGAGCAGCTGGTGAGAGAGGATGTGAGGAAAGTGGGCAGGGGCCCGATCCTGCCAGGCCTTTTTGTCTCTTAAGAGTATGACTTTACCCTCAGAGCAAAGGGCAGTCTCTCAAGAGTGTGAGGCAGCACATGGGGGATCAGTTTTATATTGCTCCGAACAGCCGCTCCGGCTGTACCATGTGCAGGTTGCAGCTGATCCCCATCTGGATGGAAGGCAGGGCAACAGCTGGGAGCCGGTTGTAGGAAACCAGAGATGACTGTGGCCTGAGCTAGAACAGGGTTAAGGTGGTATGGATGGATGCAAAACCTTCTTAGGAAGTAAAATCAGTACGAATGTGGAGGTTGAGGAACAGGGAATCTTTAACATACCCAGGATTCTGGCTTGGGCAGCTGGTGGAACAAGTGGGGGTCCCCAAGAAGGGGAATACCAAAGGCAGGTAGTCTTAAAAGGAAGATGGTTAATGGTCCCTGGAGGAAGGAACTCTTAGCTTCTCTTCCCATGCGCAGGAAACCTTCCCTTCCAGTTCTCTCCTGAAAGAGGAATACTAATCTGGTTATATTTTCCTGTGCTTTTAAAAGGCCAAGCATATTGGTTGGGTTCTCTTTCCTTCCTCTTCCACCCAGGGAGGCAGTTGAGAGCCTCTGAGATTTCCTTCTCAAGAGGGGCCCGGTCCCCAGGCTCAGGTGTCCGGGAGAGAACGGCAGAGGTCCCGATTCCGTTTGGCCTTCAGGCACAGGGGAGTCTGTGTTTAGGGTGGAAAGTACATCCTCCAACCCAGTTTACCCAGCTTTTTTAGGCACCACACCAGCTGGTAATAAGGTGGTACTTATTTTTTACTTGCTGTTGTTCCTTGAATCTCTCTTGGGGTCACCTTGGTGAAGGGGGTGACTGGCAGGGCAGAATTCAGACCTTCTCGGTTCTTCTAACACATGCCCCTCCCCCCAACCATTTTATTGAGGTACGAATAACATACAGAAAGCTGTAAATACTTAATGTATACAACTTAATCTGTTTACAGGTAAGTATACACTGGTGAAACCCTAACTACTGCCTTTAACTTCATCTCCAGTAGCTTTCTGTTGCCCCCTTTGGGTTTTCTTTTTTTTTTTTTTTTTTGAGGGGGTGGGGTTGTGGTAAGAACACTTAATGATCTATCTTACCAAATTTTTTAATATACAATACAGTATTGTTAATCATAAGCTCTGTTGTGTAGATTTCCAGAATACCTTCTTAAAATATGAAAACCTCACCAAGAATACAACAATGATGAAACAAAGAGGTGCCTCTGAAGAGTCGAGTACGGGAGTCTAGCAGGGCGAATGATACGGGGTGACGCTCAGAGCCGAGCTGGAGGCGCAGATGCTGGTTCAGCCAGGCCTCACACGCCCCCTCAGCCAGAAGGTCTGGTGCTGCTTGCTCACTGACCCAGGCATGGCAGAGCCGGTGTGAACCAGAGCCAATCTCTCTGCACTGCCCCTCCTCCCCAGGGCCTCTAGTGATGGACCAGTGGGAAAACAGCCTTTTAACCAAGTGAGCTCAAATTAATGATATATGACTGATATTAGGTGCTATGAAACAAAAACAGAATGGGGAACTTCGGTGGGGTGGGGCTGCTATGGAGTTAGGATGGCCAGGGAAGACCTCTCAGAGGTGGCGACTTTTGAGCTGAGATGTGAATGAGCAAAAGAGGCAACAGGTGAAGATATGGGGGAAGAAGATTCCAGGCAGAGGGAATCTGAGATGGGTTGGCTGAATCTGAAGGACTGAGAGAAGCCAGTGTGGCAGAGCATGGTGAACACTGGGATGAGCAGGGGGCAGGGAGATCGGAGGTGACCGGAGGCTGCCTGGAGTAGAGGGTTATAGGCCACAGCAAGGAGTGTGGACATCCTCCTCCCAACTTTCTATTACAAATAAATCTATAGAAAAGTTGAAATAGTATAACAAACACTATTATACTCCCCACCTAGATTCAACAATCATTAATACTGTCTTCTGTTGCTTTCTCTTTATATTAATACACATTTCTTACCAAGCTATTTGGAAATATATTTCAGATATTATACTTTACAAAAATATATCAGCCACATCTCCTAAAAACTAGGGCTTTCTCCTACATAACCTCTAACACATTATCATAGCTAGGAAAAGTAATAATTTCCTAATATCCTCTGATTATGCAGCCATAATCTAATTTCCTCAAATGTCTCCAATTTTAGCCATTTTCTTTTTTAAAAGTCTCCCTCCAAATCAGGACCAAACCAAGTTCGTCACATTGCATTTGGAGGAATCTGGACTTTATTTTAGGTGTGAGGGAAGTCACTGGAGCACACTGAGCAGAAAAAAATGACAGGTTGTAAGGTTTGAATGTCACCTTGGCTACCAAGAGAAACTGCTGTAAGGCAGGAGTAGGGGCAGAGCCAGTGGACTGAGGCAGCGGTCAGCAGATGAGGTGCTGTGGCCCAGATTTGCAGCACTGGAGATGGTGTCCAGAGGTCAGATTTCAGGAGTACTTGGGAGAAAGATGGATGGGTGTGGGCTAGTGAAAAAAGTATTTAAGGGTAATGTAAAGTGAGCCTGAAGCATTTACTGAGATTGGGAAGAGATCTTAATTGTTTTGAACTGATCATGCTGTTAAAGATACAAGTAAATCCACCAGTCAGCAGCTCCAGGGAGAAGTCTCACTGGAGTTGCAGATTTGGGATCATTAGTCCTTTTTAAAAGAATGGATAGTTATGAGAGTAGGGAGATAAGATCACCAAGGAAAAAAGCATACTTAGTTAGAAAAAAGAAGGCCAGGGAAGGAACTCTGAGGCACTCCATATTTAGAGATTTGGCAGAGGAAGAACCAGCAAAAGAGGTTAGAAAGAAGTGCCAGTAAGGCAGGAGAACACTGAATATCAAGAAGTCTAGAGAAGAAAGGGGTTTAAGCAGAATTTATCTCACACTTGAGCAGTGTTAATCTTACCAATGCTGCCAATTGGCAGATGAGGATAGAGATGCATCATAAGCTTTGTAAGATGCAGGGCATGGTGGCCTCAAAAGAGCAATTTTGGTGGAAAGGAATAAAAGCGTAGAGAAACCGGGCAGTAGATGAAGGACATGGAGTCAAGAGAGGGTCTGTTTTTGTTTTAAAGATGGGTGATATTAAGACTTGATTGCCTGCATTATGGAAATGAGCCAGGAGAGTGGGAGAAACTGATGTAGGCTAGGGATCCAATTGCAGGAAGGTAGCTCTAGAGGAGGGGATAGGACCCCCAGCACAAATGGTAAGGTTGCCCTCAGGCATAGCCTTTTGCTACCAGGCAGAAGGTGGAGTGCAGGGATAGCTGCAAGGCTAGTTGGGGGTGGAAAGATGAGGTAATTCTCAGCTGATGGCACCTATTTTTCCATGACCTATGAGGAAAAGTCATCAAGTAAGGGGAGGGAATCAATCTGAGGTGAAAAGATATGAAATAATTATCTTCAAAAATGGGAAAATTAATGACTTACCACCATGAAAGTGTCATCGAATCAAATGCTCATTTTATGACTTCTGGTTACACATTTAAAATTAAGCTCAGTTGACAAAGTTCAGTGATTTTCTCCAGCTAGAATCAGCTGGTGAGGTACACAGAAGGAGTAAGCACAGAGGTGGGTTTAATCAGATTTGGTGAGGAAGGTGAGCTGCAACAAAGTGGAAATAGTGCCCATCTTTGTAATCTAAGCTTGCAAGAAGGAAAGGGAGGGCATGAGTGAGAAAACGACCAGTGGCCACACAGTAAATGTTAGTAACCAACTCCTTCATTTGGCCCTACCACTAAGAGTATTGTTTCAAAAAAAAAAAAGAGCTAATATTTTCTCCTCTAAATTTATTTTGAATGTTGTCATACTGGTAAGGATAACATAAATGATAACAAGTCTTACTTTGTTAAATAAGGGTTTTAAAATAACCAAATCTTGATAATTTCTTAGAGCAATTTATTCTATTCATTTTGTGCTATGTACTCAAAATTTAAAAGTAAAACTGATTTCATAAGCTCCTGAGCCACATCAACTGAAAATAACTTAGAACATTTCAATTACGGAAAATTCTTATCAGATACAAAAGTAGAGAGAATAGTCTATTGAATCCCAATGTTACTATCCCCCAGTTTCAACAATTACCAACATTCTGCTATTCTTACTTCAGCTCATCCCCCCTTTTTCATGGAGTATGTTATAGTGAATCCCAGGCACCATATTTCACCTGTAAATACTTGGCATGTATTACCAAGAGACAAAGACTTATAAAACAAAGAGAAAGGAAGGGAGAGAAACATAACAATACCATTATCACACCCAACAAAATTAATACCATAAATATTTTAATATCTAGTCCAAGTTTAATTCTCTCCAGTCATCTCAAACGTGTCTTTTTATAGTTGGCTATAATAAAGCCTTGTATGGTCAAATTTGTCTGGGAAATAGTACCTTTCAACAAATATCTACTGACAACTACTCTGTGGCAGACAGTGTGTTAGGCAATGGGGTCTACAGTGACAAAAAATACCGTACTACCACTCTGTGAAAACAGGTGATGGGCTACTCCAGGTCAGGTGCCTCAAGAGACAACAATAGGTAGGACTTTCAGAAAAAGATGTTACTTGTAATAGCTCTTCAAAGATCTAAATGGTTGTGGGGCCTTAATGTTAGTCAGAGCAGCTCTGAACTCAGGAGGCCTCACTGTAACTCCCTTGTCACGCTCCAGTGAATTATTCTAGCACTGCCACGAAGCAATTGTAAATAGTTCTGAATAATTATTCAGTATCTCCTTTTATAAACTGTACCACACTTAGTGCTGTAGAGATCCAAGGTGAAATGGATGAAATGCTTGTCCAAGGAGCTTAACTTTTAGTAGAGAATATATATATATACACAAATAACCAGAATGCAAGGAAGAAGCCTGAGAGTGCTCAAAGAGAGTACTTGAAATTAAACTGTTTTAAAAGAGGGCTCCTGGGATTACTGGAGTGGAGGACCGATGTCCAAGGGAATGAAGAGAAAGGGACAAAGCATCAAGACAATGATATTTTAGTTGGACTCTGAAGAATAATTGGAAATTATTCATGCATATAAATAGGGAAAGAGACGTGCATCTGACGCCAAAAGGTCAAAATTAGCAAAGGCAGAAAGACGGACAGGTGCCTTGGATAAAAGATTCCAGCAAAGATGGCAAAAAATTTATGGATTTAAACTGAGGAATTAAAGCTTTGTTTATAAAGTATTGAGGAGCCATTAAGCACTATAGCTCAGAAATACCTCCAAAGACATACCTTTAGACATTCAGCCCCAACGGGTACCTGAGCACTGATTATTTTGTTGAAACCATTTAAAAGGATTTGTAATGGCTGATTTAGGCATTCACTCAGTATAAATAACTACACCTACAGAACAAATCTCCCGAGTACATTAGCATTCCACTAGAATATGTAAACACCAATCTCAAATTGAATCCCATAATTCCCCTCCCAGCGTTTTGCAGCCTTGGAATCAAAAACCTTACAGGTTTTGAAACAGAACACTATCACAATAGCGATACATAAATAATCATTGGAAAATGAGGGCTGAATAAACAAAAATTTATCCACGGGGGTGGACTCCTATAAATCGTTTCTTCCAAGTTCCCCAGTAACGTTTAAAGAGATTTGGGGCTGCCTGGACTTTTCCAGAAGCCAGAAATGTTGCTGTTTGGACTTTTCCAGAAGCCAAGGCAATTATTTCCGCGACTGCCTAACAATCGGTATTAGATACAGCATTCCCTGAGCGTTCTGGGCCTGCGTTTCCTAACTGATGCCCTGGGAAATTTCACAGAGTACATGCAATAAAACCAAACCAACCTAATGTAATACTGTATATGAACTATGGTTCAGTTAAAAAAAAGACAAAAAAAACCCCCACAAAACCGCAAACCCCTTTGAAGCCGAGGCCTTTGTCAGCCCCCAGAAAAGTCAGCCTCGAAATAAGATGAAGACTATGGATCCCTTTCCGTTTTGCGGAAATGGCAAGGCCCTCGTTAACCAAACTTGCAGCCCAAAGGATGGGCCAGCAGCCTCAGCTGCCGGGGTTCCCGCTCGCTCGGTCCTTTCCCACCGCAGCGTCTTCCCGAGGTTGCCCATACCACCCTGCCCGTCACAGAACGTACCCTCAGGTTGGCCCGGAGGCCCAGACTCTTGGCCAAGTTCTGCAGGTCACTGTACTTGAAGGAGTCCAGCTCCTCCAGAGAGGGGACGATCATCGCGAAATGCAATCCGGGCGACCACGTAGATAACCGGCCCTCCTGCCCGACGGACCCGTTCAAAACTGCCGCCTCTAAAAGCGTTGACTAAGCCGAGTTTTATACACAGTTTAAATAAAGTGCTGCTCTCCCATTGGTTAAAATGTCCGAAAGGCGGGGTTTTTCGGGCGTTGACCAATAGAAAGGATGATTTCCCTCTCAATCAGCTGCACCTTCTTCCCATCCCTCACTAACACAAGGCGCCGAAGCGCCAGAGGCCGCGAGAGCGGGGCGGAGCCACCAGCTCACGATGTCCAATGAGAACGTAAGAACAGTGCTTGGGGCGGGACCTGGTGCTCTTTCAAAAGCCGGTTACAGGAAGATGGCGTCTCGGCCGCGGCGGCACCCCTCGAGACATGCAAAGCTGCCGCGGGGTAACTTTGGTGATGACGTTAAGAAGGCTACTGACGAACCTTCCTTTGCGACTTCTATGGAGTGGGACACGCAGGTGGTGAAGGGGTCCTCGCCGCTAGGCCCCGCGGGCCTGGGGGCAGAGGAGCTGTCGTCCGGCCTGCAGCTGCCGTGGTGGCTGCAGCCCGACAGGTGCGCCGTGTTCCAGTGCGCTCAGTGCCACGCCGTGCTCGCTGACTCCGTGCACCTCGCCTGGGACCTCTCCCGGTCCCTCGCAGCCGTGGTCTTCTCCAGTGAGTGGGGGCGGAGTCTGGGGGACTCTGAGGGGGTGTTTAAGTTTTTTTTACCTGGTGGCCGAGTCAGCTCGGGAAGGAAGGGGAAATTTGGAAGGAAAATTAAACTCTTTACCAGGGGTGGGGGCAACTTTTCATGTGGGCATGGCGAGTCTGTCTGGACGGGGGGAGGTTTTCACTTTCAAGACCTCTCAGATACTTATTCTGACCGGTGTTTCTTTTCCTAGGAGTCACAAATAACGTGGTTTGGGAAGCTCCCTTGCTATTTGGCATTGAAGGGTCGCTCAAAGGCAGGTAGGTACTAAGAATTCCCAATCGGTCTGTAGAACTTAATGAGACCGAGGAGCGTGGAACCTACAAGCAGGAGGTGAAAATAGTTTGTTTCTGTTTGCGCTAGGAGAAAAGTTTATTCCATCCATACAGTTTACTTGAAGGACGCTCCTTTTACCTGAGTCTTGTATGAACTTGGTGTATAAATGAAATGTAAAAATTCTATTTGTGTGTAGATTTTAACAGCTTTCTGAGAGCCACATTCCCCTAGTGGCTTGTGCAAGTAAGGCTAAGAAAGATATGTAGTAGGAAAAAAGGAGAAAGTTATCTTTTGGTGGAGAAAGAATCACTTACTATAAACTACAATCTTTGGAGATAACTGGAACTTTTAAGTTTGTATTTAACCTGGAGTTTGTAATAAGCTATGGCAGGAGTAATTCTGCTGTAACCTCGGAACCTGAGGAACAACGCAAGTTGAATGTCACGTACTTGAACATTGCCTGGTAGACTTTGCATCTTGCCTGTACTATGATTTACAAGTGACAGCAAGGTACTTGGTGAATTTAGTATTTATAAGGCTCCTCAATTTTGAGTGTTGGCTTTAAAGGCAAGACAATTCATTCTGACCATGGCTGGGTTCAGTTTTAGGGTTAAATAAAGTATAGAAATTCTTAGTTGCTTTACTCAGTAACAAGGAGCAGTTCTGCAACTCCTCTTTCCCAACTGAGACACTCCCTATCCTTACCGAAATGTCCTCTTCCCACCCAAAGGGAATAGAGAGGGAAGGAGTGATGGTCTACTTGGAACTGGGTCACTGGGGGCTGAGGCAGAGGCTCTCTGAGTATCTTCTTAGAGAGGATAATGCATCTAGTCCTTTGATGTTCAATACTGTAACCACTGTCCACATGTAGCTATTGAGCACTTAAAATGTGGCCATTCTTAATTGAGATATGCTGTGAGTGCAAAATACACACTGGATTTTGAACACTTTGTACAAAAACAATTAAAAATATTGGTCACATGTTGAAATGATATTTTTGACACAGTAGCATAAAATATGTTAAAACTAATTTCACCTTTTCTTTAATTGAAGTATTGTTGATATACAATCTTACATTGGTTTTAAGTATACAACACAGTGGTGCCAATGGTTACCCATATTATTAAATCCTCACCCTAACTAGTGTAGTTTCTATTTGCCAACATAGGAAGATTTTACAGAATCATTAGCTACATTCTCACCTTTTTTTCAGATTTTGTTTTTAATAAGACAATATTAAAAATTATGTGGCTCACATTATATGCCTTTGGGACAGTAGTGATCTAGATGGTATATAAAACACTGGAGGGTAAGTCCCATGTGTTCTGTATTTTTGGAATAAGGGGAGCCATTGGACTTGGCAGGAGGAAATTTATTATTGGGAAGTGGCTCATGTGATTATAGAGGGTGAGAAGTCTCAAGAGCTGTAGTTTGCAAGCTGGAGACTCAAGAGAGCCAATGGTTTAGTTCTTGTCCAAGTTCAAAGGCCTGAGAACTAGGAGCCAAAGGTGTAAGTTCTAGTCCAAAAGCCGGCACCTCCGAAGCCCAGGAAGAGCCAATGTTACAATGTTTGGAATACAGTTCAAATCCAAAGGCAGGAAAAAAAGCCATGTGTTCCAGCTCAAGGCATTCAGGCAAGAGGAGTTCTCCCTTACTCATGAGAGGTCAGCCTTTTTTCCTATTCATGCCTTCAGCTGATTAGATGAGGTCCACCCACACTAGAAAGGGCAATCTGTTTTTACTCAGTCTACTGATTCAAATGTTATCTCATTCCAAAACACTCTCACAAACACATTCAGAATAATGTTTGACCTAATAACTGGGTACCCTATGACCCAGTCACGTTGACACATAAAGTTTAGCCATCACTTACTAACTTGGCACCCACATACATCTCCTAAAACCATATTTAATCTCCAAATAAAGATAACAAGGTCATAATTCTGCCTAACAAGTTAAAACGATCCTGCATACAGCTGAGTATGTACTAACCCCTTCTCCAGAAAAGGAGGTAGTCTTTAAGTGATGTTTACCTTTCTCCTTGATGATAACCTCACAACTCTCTGGCCATTCCACCCTGAATGTGCCCGATCTCTGATAATCTCGAAACTTAAATGCTAGTATGTAAAACTAATAATACTTAAATACTATGATATAAAGTCAACACATCTTATGTTACATGAAAAGGGGATGAGGGAAGAAAACAGATAAACACACATATATAGACAAACATTCATAACAAAACGAAATACCCATGACAGATACAGTCCTCATTTTCTGTAACTGCTCACATAGCTGATATTTATATAACTACCTTCTTCCACTACCCATCTGTGTTCCCTTTGCCTCCAGCAAGCACTCGGCTGGTCATAGTTCTCTACCTGGTATGATGAGGCAAACCTTCATTCCTTGAAGAACCTAGGTCATTAGCAGACTAATGAAGTGTTTATATTGTATGCATAACCATAGTTTGGGGATTTCTTTGAATTTTTCTCTGTGCACACATTAGTTTCTATGTGACATTTTTCTATAATACCTGTGCTTTTCTAATATAACTGATTTCTACATAAGAATTAATTCAAAATAATGCAATTTTACTTCTAGGCTTGCTTTTTGGTTACCATATTCACAAAAATACAGTACTACATGAGTGGTGTGGGACTTTATTTACCAATACATTTAGTGTATGTTACTGCTCGATCTTTTTTTTTTTTTTTTTAAGAGGGCATCTCATATTTATTGATCAAATGGTCGTTAACAACAATAAAATTCTGTGTAGGGGACTCAATGAACAATCATTAATCAACCCCAAGCCTAATTCTCAATCTTCTGAAGCATAACAAACAAGTTCTTACATGGTGAACAGTGCAAGGGCAGTCATATCACAGAAACTTTCGGTTTTGATTACGCATCATGAACTATAAACAATCAAGTCAGATATGATTGTCCATTTGATTTTTATACTTGATTTATATGTGAATCCCATATTTCTCCCTTATTTTTTTTTTTAATAAAATGCTGAAGTGGTAGGTAGATGCAAGATAAAGGTAGAAAACATAATTTAGTGCTGTAAGAAGGGAAATGTTGCTTGATCTTTTTTAGTATCCATTGATGTGCATCTGTTTCTTTTTAGCCATGTGATTTTTTTATACTCCATTTATAGTTTTACTACATAGTATATTATGTTTATACAAATAATTGTTTCCCTTACCAAACTTCTTTAACATGGCTTTCAGTACTTGCATGATGAAACATAAATTTTTTCTTGAAACATTTCTTTGTAATGAGATGTCTTATTACCAGCTATTGTTGTAAGTGACTTTCTCAAGTGGTGTAACTAGAACTAAAGTCAAGATTTCCTGATTGCTTATCCAGTAATATTCCAGAGGATAAACACAGAGAAAAGAGATGGCTTGCTAGGGTAGTAGGACTCCTTTTCTTTTCTTTTGTATTTCATCTGGGTAATTTTTTTAAGTTAATTTTTTGTTACATCTGCAAAAGAAATATCCTGATTTGAGTTTGTTAGTAAATTGTTCAGTAAATTAGTAAATTGTTAAGCCCCAATCAACTTGATTATTTTACTTCAACTGGAAATTGGTTTAGTGGTAGCTAATTTATATGGTCGCATGTAATTTTGTGTGTTTAAATGTTAATATAATTAGCTCTTTTTCTCCTTCTCAGATGTAACTTACCTTTCTCTATTGAAGTGACAATTGAACATCTATGATTGTTTTTGTGGCCGGAATCCACAAAAGTATCTGTAATCTAGGTTGTAATTATATTAAAACCCGAGTTAACCTTTCTTGAATGGACATGCTTTCAGTTTCATTCCTACTGTAGCATAGTTTTTAGGAATGCTTCCCGAGACAGGTTAGTGTTTGCTCTCTGACTTTATGTCTTACCCATATTTGTTTCCCCTCCCGCCAGCACTTACAACCTTCTATTCTGTAGTTCCTGTGGTGTTTCTATTGGTTTTCATCTGTATTCTACCCATGCTGCCCTGGCTGCCTTGAGAGGTCACTTCTGCCTTTCCAGTGACAAAATGGTATGGTGAGTAGACTTAGATATTCTTCAAATAAATAAATAACTATAATATAGTTAAATAAAATTTAAAATATCTTCCAGAAAAGAGAATGTTTGTATGAAAGAGGATGCTAAAGCTAGGTACTTTCTCTTAAGAAAAAGACATTGGAACCAAAATATAGTCTCTTAATATTATCATTTTAGATGTCTTATATCTTGTCTTAGTAATCATACCACGTAATAGTTGAGAGGATATTCTTTTATTACAGAAACTTCTGGAAGGTAGGTTTCTGCAAAATAATATTGTAGATACTTTTGGGGTTTGTGCCCAGCCCCCATCTTTCCCCCAAAGGGTAGGACCCTGTGGCCCTGTTGTATTTGTGATACCAGCTCCTAGGTAATGGGATCAAGAGTGAGTACCTGACCTAAGCTAAGCCAATCAGGCCTTCTACCCTAGGAATTTGAAATAAGGGCCCGGAGGCATTGGTCATTTGTAGATAGTACTGTTGCTGAAGTTGGAAAGTGAAAGCTCTAGATTTGGGGTAGCTATTTTCTAAGATGCAGAGAAATCTCATCTGCAGAAAAAGAAGAATAAAGCAGATAGATACATAAAGAAAAGTAAAATATAATGACCATGTGGCCTCACAGAGTCAGACAAAGTCCCCTACTGGCTGTCCCTTCTCATGAATTACTTTGGATATTTATTTATCTCTCTTCCTAATAAATTCAACTTTTTACTTAGGCTTTTTTGTTTAGTACAACTAACTGAAACATCCATCAAAGTCTTTCCTTGATCATAAAAAAAAAAAAACAGCACTGATGACCTGGTTTGTGCCAGGCATTATGTTTATCTAGTTTGTTCTTAATATAAAAGCACTAGGACTCAGAGATGTGGGGGAGCTGAGATTTTAATTCATGTGTTAACTCCAAAGCTTGTTTTCCTTTCCTTTCATAAAGCATAAAGTTTCCTTTTTCTCATTTAATGTGCTTAGTTTAGATAGGTAATTTTTAGCTGAGTTATAGAAGACTAAACAATAAAACTTATAAAGCCCATCCTTTACCATGAGATTGGTCATTGTACTATTTGTTCTTTGGAAATTTTCAACAGAAAATAGATACTTGACATGGATTGATATTTTGCATTCAATTTCTAATTTAAATAATTTCTGTTTAGAATTACATTTGAAGAGGGGGAAATAGTCTCTCTAAATGTTTAATTAGTAACCTCATATTTTCTCTGAAACGTTGTAATTGTTCCAGCAGAGCTATAACTGAATTTTTGCTTAGGAAAATAAGCTTTTAGTAACAAAAATTTTTAATATAAGTTTGAAAAACATTATACGATTTTAAGTAATTAATCTTTAATATGAGTTGAACTCAAAGGTTAGCATGTTCTTTTTGATTAGGTAGACATTAGGAAAGTAAGAGGCATGAGTCCAGGAAGATAATAAATCTCTGTCTCTATGCATCAGAATGCACTTGGTTGCATTCTATAGATGGTCAGGTTTTCTATTACATTCTAACAGTGACTTTAACAAGTAAGGGGTGGGGGCAGTTGGCCAAACCAGGAGTCCAGCGGCTCAGCCATGAAAAGTCTCTGGGTCAGCATCTCTGATTCTCTTGATCTTTTCCTCTTGGGTGTAGGATGGCTGCTGTAGTTATAAGCATTACATCCATAGACAGT
Organism: Manis pentadactyla; assembly: GCF_030020395.1. Classification (NCBI taxonomy): domain Eukaryota; kingdom Metazoa; phylum Chordata; class Mammalia; order Pholidota; family Manidae; genus Manis; species Manis pentadactyla. The sequence continues at coordinate 90,736,911 of NC_080029.1, read as the reverse complement.
AGCATTCTTTTCCCTGTAAGGAAAAAGATCAGGAAGTAGGAACACAGGGAATGGTCTACTTTTATCAGCAAAAATTTCCTTATTATTGGCCAGAAGTATGTCACACGGTTGTTTCTTAAGGTGGAAAAGCAAATATGTAACAACAGGGAATAAGATTGCCACAGTTGGCATAGAACAGTTCTGATTCATCTCCTAGAACTAGGCACACTGCTGCCCTAAATATGGCTACTTAAGCATGAAAGAAATGAGAATGACTACTGAATAGGCAACCAACAGTATTTATCATAACATGATTACTTTTTTCCTAAGTGCTGCATGACCTATGGTGGAGTGTGAAGTTTATACTCATCACCATTATTCATATGACACTGAATTTTGTCTTTAGTTTGTCCTGGGATAATTTTGTCTCATGTATTCCTGGCTGGCAAGGGGTGAGATGAGGCACAGAATCCCTCTCATGATTTGTTGAGAATTTGTTTCTCCTGCAAATACATTATGAATCATGAAATGTTGATCAGTAAAAAGGTAGTCTTTGTTTGAAAGATACTGTTTAGAGAGAAAGTTTGGGTCATTAATAATCTTAACTGGTGTGGTACTAATATTTTTCTCTCTAATTTTCTACCTAGCTATCTCTTAAAAACAAAAGCCATAGTAAATGCATCTGAGATGGATATTCACAGCATGCCTCTACCAGAAAAGGTTGCAGAGGTAAAATTTCATGATGGTTGTGTGTTTTGTTTAATATAAGCAATCCTGGTAATTTGTACTGTGAACTTGGGGGTGATGAAATGGCATGATACTCAAGTAATCGTTCATACTTGGTTTGGATTCCTTATTGAGTTTGTGACACAAAGCAAAGTATTAAAGCCATATTATAAGGTCTAGTTCAGAAGAAGGTAGAAAGTGCCTCAGCTGCATTCCTACTCTCTCCTCTGTGCTGGGAATGGACCCCATCATCTTAGATCTGTCCTCTTTGCAAGCACCTTATGCTTATATGCCTCGTTAAATCATTAAAAATTCTTTTTTAAATGGGTTTTACTAGGGGTTGATGGTTTTGAGTTGAAGAAAACAATTTTGTTGTGGTAGTTTGATGACTCATTCTGAGTGGACATTTGGCTATAACTTTACTGCCTTCAGAAGACCAGTCTTAAATTTTATTTTTGGCTTTGTTTTTTGTAGTGATAGTAGTTTGTTCCTTGCTAATTACACATTTATAACCAATGGCATTTATTTTTCAAAGTTTAAATACCTTTTAGGTCAGGGTAACAGTGATTTTATTTTTTGTTTTGCATACCTAATTAACCTTATGAAACCATGTTATAAGCCAGATGTTGGCAAACTTTCTGTAAATGACCAGATGACAAATATTTTAAGCTTTGTGATCATTTGGTCTCTACACAACTCTACAACTGTAGTGCAAAGATAGCCATAGGCAGTGTATAAACAAATGGGTGTGGCTTGTTACAATAAAACTTTAGTTTACAAAAACAGTCAGCAGACAATCTGTAGTCCATAGTTTGCCAATCCTTGCTCTAAGCTAAATTGATGGGGGGCTGGTGTGAGGGGGTGGAGGTCAGTGAATACTGTAATTCAAATGGGAGATAACTTCTAGAATGGCAGCCTGAGGAGCTCCATGGACCCCCATCCCCAGGAAATAGCCATAACTGAAGAAAATTATAAAGAAAACAACCATCTTAAGTCTGTTATTTCTCAAGGCATAAAGCAAATGAAGAGATATTTATTAAGAAAGTCTATTAAACCTCATTAAGAACAGTGAAAGCCTGTGGCATTTGAGCCACAACCTGCTCCCTCCCTCCCACGCTTCTCCAGCTCAGAGGGAGGCAGGCTCTCTCTGGACAGATACAAGCCAAGAACATAGGAATTCTTTTCCCCTTAGCTACCAGTTGAGGGCAGTGGTATCTTCCCAGGAGTGGCCGACTATCATCCTTTCTCATCAGAAGCTCTGTTCCAGGCAAGAACAGCCATTGTAGTGTGCAAATTCTGTCACAGCCACAGTCGGCTAAGAGTACTGGGAACCCATTGACCCTTGTTCCAACTTACTTTTAGGGCAGAAGTTTCATGCTGGCAAAGGTAGGCTGAGAAGAGGTCACTGTCTCTGCTCAGCACTGTGCTCATAAAGCAGGGGTGTCATTCTGAGAGATACCACCCACACCCCAGGCTTGGGAGCCCAGGATAAGAGGCAGATTGCAAAAACAACTTTCCAGCTCTCCCAGTGAACTTGACTTTATTTGACATGGAGTGAAGAGATGTTCAGGTCTAAGGGTGATCCCCCAAACAATGGAGATTTTGGTGGTTAGCAATTAAGAGGAAGATGGTAGTTCCATGAGAGCAACGAGATAAACTACAGACTACTTAGAATTCTACCAAAGTACCAGGGAAATAGATAGCTAAGAAGAACTCTCTTGGGGTCTGAACAAAAAAACACTTACTTAAAAGCTGTTCCTACAAAGGGGTCATATTTTCATTGGATTAGACTGTGAAACAATGTCCCAGGGCACATAAACTAAAAACAGTAGTGCAATCTGAAAGGAAAGGAGTGATACACAGCAGCAATTCACCAGAGAATTCCGCTTTATTAGGGAAAGGTGCTGGGTTATATAGGAAGGGGCATGGGGTGATTGTGGTGTTACTTCTACGGGGCTGGTGGCTATTGGCTAGGTGCTGGGATTGGGAGGGGGGCGAGGGGTGATTGGCCTTCAGGTGGCGCTGGCGGGAACCGAGGACCCGGAAGAGAAGCAGGAGGTTCACCATCTTATGGGTGGGGGCCCTTCACAATCAATGAGCAATTAGTGGAGGCCAACACTGGGTGTGATACCAGTGGAGGCAGACTGATTAACACAGATTAGGGAGAGTCAAAGAGAGTCCTGTGAAGAGTCGTTCCAGGTGATCACACAAACTGAAGACTTTGTCCTCAGGAGTGACATCAGAGGTTGCCCACTGTGATTGATCAGAGTCTAACCAACTCATTAAACAAGCAAACAAAAACAAGAAGGTTGTTGGAGGGGACAGTGTTTAGTATCCAGAGTTGCTACAATATATTATCTAAAATGTCCAGTTTTCAATAAAAAGTTAGGAGACACTCAAACAGGAAAGTGTGACCCATCCACAGGATTAAAAGGTATCAGAAGCTGTCTGTGCAACACGAGCCCAGAGGTTGGACTTACCAAAGCCTTCAAAGCAGCTGTTCTCAATGCAGTATACCTCAGAGATATTGTGGATTCAGTTCCAGACCATCTCAATAAAGCAAATACTGCAAAAAGCCAGTCAAATAAGTTTTTTGGCTTCCTAGTTCATATAAAAGTTACAATTACACTATACTATAGTCTATTAAATGAGCAATAGCATTATGTCTAGAAATACGTATCTTAAAAAATATTGTTAAAAAATGCCAATCATCCTGAGATTTCAGCAAATCATAATCAGTGATCTAAGATCACCATAACAAATAAAGTAACAATGAAATAGTTTGAAATTTTGAGAATTACCAAATGTAACACAGAGACACAAAGCAAGTAAATGCTGTTGTGAAAATGGTGCCAATAAACTTCCTTGACTCAGGGTTGCCAGAGACCTTCAATTTATAAAAAATGCAGTATCAGTGAAACACGATAAAGAGAAGCATGATAAAATGAAGTATGTATGCCTGCCTGTATTTTAAAAAAATAGGGAAAACCATTGTTAAAGAAGTAAAGGAACGTATGGTAATATCTCATCAAATAGAGAATATTGTTAAAGATATAGAAATTATAAAAAAGAACCAGATAAAAATCCTGTAGTTGAAAAATACAGTAACTAAAATGAAAATTCACTAGAAGGCCTCCACAGCAGATTTGAACTACCCACAGAATCAACAATCTTGGAGATAGATGGATGAGATTATGCTATCCGACAAAAAAGAATGAGGAAAAATGACTGCCGGAGAGCCCTGTCGGACATCATCAAGCACCCTTCTATAGGCTTTGGTAATGGGGGCACCAAAAGGAGAGGAGAGAGAAAGAAATGTAATATTCGAGGCCATAATGGTTGAAAACTTCCCAAGTTTGATAAAGAACATTACATATCTAAAACATCAACACGCTCAGTATGATGCAGAGATTGATACCCCAATACAGCATAGTAAAAATGTTGAAAGATAAAGAGAAAAAAATCTGGAAAGCAGCAACAAATGATTCAGCATGTCCAATGGCACCCCAATAAGATTAATAGGCGCTAGAGTTACCTCTTTAAGCAAAACTTCTTGATGAATTTTGGTTATATTTGTATCTTGGATCGTAAAAATCAGATTTAGTTTACTGTGTAAATTATATGAGAAATGAGTTTTGGTTAACTGACTTTAGCAGAAGACTGTTATCCATAATTCTATATTCCATGGTAATTTTATTTAAGAGTATATGTACATATTGTATGTATGCTGAATAACATTACTAAGTTTGGTTCTAGATCATAGTAAGGTGAAAGAACTACTGAAAATTAATTACAGTGAATAGCTGTCTAAATCTGATAACCAGAGCTACTTTTTAAGACTGATAGCACAATATTAAAGAAGGCATTTTATTACTGTGAACAAAGAGAGAAAAAGATTCTTGCCAGTGGACAAGGAGGGGAGGATTAGTTAATGCTTGTCTCCATAAACCCTCTTACCTCACCTTTTCTTGTTTCCTGAATTTTTGTAATTTAAACCTGGTGATAAGAGCTAGGAAGGCTGGAGATATGGAGATGCTGAAATTGTGATGTTCAGCAATGGCTGGTCTTTTTTCACCTGACACTTTATATGAGGAGTTTACTGCACTCTAGGTTTGCTGTATAGTTCTTTCAGAACAGAACAAATGTATTTATGAGATTGCCATAATGATTGCCAGCTCTCAATCATTAGTTTAAATGTGAAGTGGCTTCTAGAATTAGCAAGTTGACAGTTAAGCTTAAGATGACCTGATACCTATGTATTTCTCTTCCCAGCTGAAAGAGAAGATAATGTTAATGCATACTCGCTTAAATTCACTGATGAAGATTCTGAAGGAAGCAACCCCTGACCAGTCCAAGCCAGACAACTGATCCAGAACCAAAGCCTGAGTGTCAGAATGAGGCCTTATTGGTATCTTGAACAGGTGCTGTTTGACCGTTTCTTGAGAAAGATCAGCTTCAAGAATGGATGGGAAATGTGGTTTATTGTGATTACCTCTAGGCTGATTTTCTAGATGATTTGTGAAGCTGTTTCTAGAAGATGAGAAACTAAGGATTCTGTCCAGGTCTCATAGCTATTTGCCTTAAAAACCTATTTGCAAATTTAGGGATTAAGAGGCAGTGTTCCATGAGTGGTCTGATCTAAAGATGCATGGTTGGTCTGGAAATAGTTTTACACTTAATGTTGACTACTATTATTCCTACATGGAGCAGTTATTATATGAATACTGAGAAGCTATTTTTTTCTTATGTAAAATATAGTTACATACATGTTTTGTAGGTAATATCCAATAAGTTGACTGGATAATATACAGTTGAACTTTTTCTTTTCAGTTGTAAACTGAGCTTAACAGGATGGTAATGATAAAACAGCAAACATTCACCAAAATGCTGTTTTCCCACTTTTTGCTTTATGTAGCACTTGGCTCAGTAGCTTATCATATTATTCATTTAATAAATATTTATAAGGTGTTATACCAGCTGCTAGGGATAAAAGGTAAGCGAAACAGTCACTCTCCTTAGAATTTATAATCTAGTCAAGGTGGATGTTCAAATAACCATGTGAACACGTATAAAATTATGACTATAGTAGGGGTTTCAAAGATAAGAGACAGAGCTACAAGCACACGTAGCAGGTAACTGCCCTAATCTGGGAGTCAGGGAAGGCCCGTCTGAGGAAATCATTTCAGCAATGGCCTGAAATATGACTAGGAGTTAATAAGGTGATGGAGTGAACACCCTGTACACAAAGGCCTTGTGAGGTCCTAAAAAGAAGCCCTGCAGGAGTTGTGAAGGTGGCCAGAAGCCAGGGTGAGCAAAGCCTTACTGACCTGAAGGACCCTTGTTTCTATCACAAGAACAATGGGAAGCCCTTGGATTTCACAGGAGGTGGCTACAAGATCAAATTCTCTTTTTTAGAACCTCATTATGTTTGTCCTTTGGAGAACAGGCAGGCAAGAACACCAAGGAGGGGCTGGCACTTGCAGACTCAAATGATATATAGAGACATTAACTTGGCTCACATATAGCTAGATTTTTTTTAGGTATCAGGCTCTTTTCATTTTATACTGCATAAAGGGTCTTTTCCTTAAAAAATATTTAAAAACTGGAGAAAGTTCTGATTTGCTTCGTACTTGTGAATCAAAATTTGGTTCCATGAGTAAAGGGGAGGCCTCTGGCAATGAACAGTACCAGAAATACTCTTAACTTTCTACTTTTATAGGATGGAACCTAATAAATTAATACTGTATTGAATCATCCTGGGCTTTTTTATTGTGTGTAGGTATGTCTGCCTCAACATACTTCCTTTATCCAAATTAAAAAGCTGGTTTTTAATTTTAACGTATCAATACATAATCCTATGTTGGTTTCAAATACACAACACTGTGGTTCAGCAGTTACCCATATTATTAAATCCTCACCCCCTCTAGTGCGGTTACTATTACCTATCAATGTGGTTAAGATGTTACAGAATCGTTGACTATTTTTTTCACTACTTTCCCCATGACCAACTTACATTGTGATTGTGAATTATTGTGCCCCTTTACCCACCCTCCTTCTCTTGGTAACCACTAGTCCCTTCTCAGTGTCTATTTAGTCTACTGCTGTTTTGTTCCATTTTGCTTTGTTTTTATACTCAAGTGAAATCATATAGCATTTGTTTTTCTCCACCTGGCTTTTTTCACTGAGCATAATACCCTCTAGATTCTTCCATGTTGTTGCAAATGGGAAGATTTCTTTTTATGGCTGAATATTCCATTGTGAATGTGTACCACATCTCTATCCATTCATCTATTGACGGACAGGTTGCTACTACATCTTGGTTATTGCCAATAGTGCAGTGATAAAATAGGGGTGCATGTCTTTTCAAATCAGGGATTTTGTTTTCTTTGGGTAAATTCCTAGAGTGCAAATACTGGGTCAAATGGTATTTCTCTTTTTAGTTTTTTGAGGAACCTCCATGTTGCTTTCCACAATGGCTGCACCAATTTACATTCCCACCAACAGTGTAGAATTCCCCTTTCTCTGCACCCTTGCCAGCATTTCTTTCTTGTCTTTCTTTTGGATAGTGGCCATTATTGTAGTTTTAATTTGCATCTCCCTGATGATTAGTGATGTGGAGCATCTTTTCTTGTGCCTGTTGGCCATTGTATTTCTTTGGAGAAGTGTCTGTTCAAGTCCTCTACCCATGTAAAAAGCTGTTTTTATGTAGCCCTTTTCCTTAACCTGGATTTGCTGTTTGGGTATTAAATGCTTGATTTTGACATCAAACTAAGCTGATTTAAATAGATTTTTCCCCAAATAAAATATGCTCACTCTAGAAAAAAATGTATGTATATATGCATGACAAAATAAAGGGTGATGGTAACACTTGTCTTTCTAGAGACACAATATACCATGCTGGGAAGTGAGCAAGCTCTGGAGCCAAACTATTTGAATTCAAATTGTGGCTGGGAAATTTAATATTCCATGAACTTCACTATGTAACTTATTCATTATGTAAGAATTTGTTCTCCATGTAAGAACTTGTTTGTTATGCCTCAGAAGATTGGAGACTGACGAAAATTAGGCTTGGGGTGGATTAATGATTGTGCATTGAGCATTGACTCCCCTATACAGAATTTTATTGTCGTTAACAACCATTTGATCAATAAATGTGAGAGATGCCCTCACAAAAAAAAAAAGGACAGACTTCCAATGGTAAAATAAATAAGTAACCGGGATGTAATGTATAGCATAAGGAATATAGTCAAGATATTGTAACAGCTTGGTAGGGTGATAGCTGGAACCTAGAATTATGTATATAAATGTTTTATCACTATGTTGTACACTTGAAACTAATGTAATGTAATACTGTGCAACTACCCTTCAATAAAAAATAATTATCTAAAAAATAAATAAATAAATAAATTAATTAAAAAAAATATTCCATGAACTTGAAGAATTTACTTAAACTCTTCTTGTTAAATAGGATTAAAACTAGGACTATAGTGAGGATTAAATGTATTAATATGTCTAATGTAATTAAAGCAGTGCTTAGCATGTTAAGTGCTCAAATACTAGTTATTACAACCTGCACTCATGTGGATATGCATGTGGTTTTCTGCACCCAGGTTTTTACACAATGTATGTCATGGACAATTTTCTATACCAGCCCATATGCAATTATTGAACACCTGCAAGACTCAATTACATGAATATATCAGAATTTAACCATTCTTGTATTGGATCTTTATATGTATCTTTGCATATCTCAACTGGTATTTCTGTGAGAATGATTCCTAAAATGTGACAGAGGGCATGCGCATTTACAGTTTTGATAGTATGCCTTCTGTGAATATTATATTGACTGATTCTCTCACAAATGGCTGACTTTTTTAAACAAACTTTCTGTGGTATAAGCTCTTCTGGAAGTCTAACAAACATCACTGATAGTCTGGGCTGCTATTAACAGATTCCAAGTCTACTTCACTACAGTTTGATACCATTTAGCACTGTACATGTTGAAAGTATTTTCAAAATTCCAGAGTTGTAAGAATAAAACTGAAAATTAAAGGTTCCCCAAGTTGTATATTTTTGAGCTCCTTAACAGCAGAAACCCTCTCCATTTTTGTAACCCCAACATCTAACACAGTACCTGGGAGTAAAGAGTAATTGTGTGTTAAACTAAGTTTCTGACAGTGACAGTAATCACACCACAGAAACCACCTAGCTTTTGTTCCTCTCCCTCCATTTGGTAACAGTAAATCCCAAGGAAGTTTGAACATCTACTTACTTTAAATTTGAACGAACTCCTTTTCTTTCCCCTGAAGCAAGAGAAGGATCCCTTCTTAATTTAGTATTAGGACCTCTTTAACCTAGCCAACATTTAAATATTAAGTGTAAAAGCATTTTAAATGCCGTATTTCCAATAGGGATTTCCAGCACAGTGTATTATTGCACTTAGGTCACAATTTCTTTACCAGAAACTCAGTATATTAAGAAACCTGGGTCCTTTTGTCTTTTCTCTTTGATGTCTGCAGCCTACCTTAGCAGGTCTGCAGATAAGCTGCTCCCATTTCCATGATTTATAGCATTATTCGAAACTACCCATTCCAAGTAACAAATAACAAGTGAAATTTCAGTGCATTCTCGGCCCATGCTACTTTATTGACAAAATATATTTATATATACACACACACGCACAGGTGCAGAGTCTCCAATTATAGCAGTTCCTTTTTACATCAAAGGATAAAATTTCTTCTAAACTCCCAAAGATGCATAGATTGAAAAGCAAGCTGCCTCTTGGAATAAACATTCAATGAAATTCTTTCAACATCTTATATACCAGTGGTGCAATGGAGAAGATGTAAAATAGCAAGTAAAAACTGAGCCACAACTGTTATTTACAGGACAGTAAATAAAATATGAAAGGTACTCAAATAGGAATCTTTTTAATTAGAAGTGATGGGTGTTTAAGGACTGATGATAATGTATTGCCAGAATCTCTCTTACCCCTGGGAGAAAAATGTATTTTAATGGCACTGCATACCATCACCAAGGGAGACAAAACATTTTGAAAATTATCAGTAACATTAAGATACCTACTCTAATCTAAAGGAGATTTGGAGTATTGGTTCCTGGAGAAATCTGTGATGCTCGATTTTCTAATATTAAGTATTTTAATATGCCTTTATGGAGTAATGGCAAGACAGAGTTTAGAGAAACTGTCCTTAAATCTTCATTGGTTTCACTGGTTGACAGACACGTTATCAGTAAGTAGCAAAGAGAAAACTTAAACATGAGATGCTACATCTCATTTCCTGTATTTGAGTGGAGACCTGACACTGCAATGACTAGAAGTCTAATTCAATTCTGAATTGCTGGAAAGTTACCATTCCAGTTAAACATTCCAAGACATATGGAGTGAAATGCCACAACAAAGAAAAGGAGGTTAAAATAATTTAGAAAAAAAGTTTTTCAGTCATAGAACATGAAATCTGGAAGGGGCCTAGTAAAAATCATCTAGTCTAATTCTGTATTCTAATTAGGCCTCTTTCAGACATAATGAGCTCCATTTGTACTGCCATTATCACGCATACTTACAACAGTTATTTCAAATCCATTCATCTCAAAAGTTTTAAGCTACCACAATAAACTGACGTTTTCTTTATCAAGTAAGAAAATAAATGGGAAGGGGAAACTTGCTCCTGTTTACCTGGCATCAAAAGCTTTAGGCAACATATGCAGTCTGCCCAAAACAGCAAGGGTATTAAACTCTGGCTATTAAAACAAAAGTATATAATACAGTAACAAAAGAGAAACCAAACTACAGATGTGTCAATGTTTTCAGTACTATTTCCACCAAATGGAAAGGCCTCCTTTGCTGAGCCATCCTTTATGGCTAGTCAATACCAGTACCATCCAGAAGAGTTGCCTAGTTACCTGAAAATCCTGGGACATCTGAAATGTGTACATATTGCCTCTATTCACTTCCAAAAATACTAGTTTTAAGAGATTCAAACTTAAGCCACATAAACTTGTCAAAGCTCATACCTATTTTACATATTCCACACTAGTATTTTCTACTTTCCTACCCATTCTGAAACTCTGCACCTTTATTATAGCCATAGCAGCTTATTTATTTACACAACATGCTTAGTTTGTGCCTTTTGTTGTTTTTATACATGCATGGGGACTACTGGAACCAGGAAAGTTAGAGGGTGAGCACCGTTAGGCTTTATTCCTGACGGTTTGAATGTCTTGTGGCCCCTGTTTATCTTCTAGCTCCCATTTTCAATGGAAGTAAGATAATCTTTTATTCGAAAATAAAAACCAATAATTCAAACAATAAATTCAAGCTATTGTCTTGAGTCTCTATTGCTTCAGTATTAATGCATATATATATATATTTCCCAGTAACCACATAACACTCAACATTTTCAATCATGCATCAGAATATTAGTACTCTTTATCAGTTATGGGTCTGCCACTATTGCTTCCACTTACATCCAGACCCAGTTTAATATACATGCAGAGAAAACCCCTTGATTCAGAGGAATTGGGGAAATAACAAGGATACATGCAAAGTCATTGCTTAGAAATGCAGGCAAGTGATCCACATCTATCACAATGCTGCTTGAGAACAGAGGTACAAAAGTCACACAAAAGGTTAGAATTAGGACCACTATTCAGTTATAAAAGGCTTAATTGCAAATCCCGGTCCTTCTGGGTAGAGAATGATGTAAAAACTGGGGGAAAAAAGGGAATTAAGAGATGTACGGTCTTCTGGAGCAGTAATTCTCTTGTCCATTTATGGACAACTAGCTATAGCAGCACAGAAGAGCACAGGTGGTGTAGGGATGGTGAAGATGCTCTTAGGCAGAATGGTTTCTTTCCTGATTCACATTAATGAGCAATACCTGCACAGCTCCCCAGGGAAAAGGAGTTAACAGCAGAGCCAATATCAGCACAGGTTGTTACCTGTTAGGTAAACTCAAAATCAATGCCCTGAAATTTAGCATAGCCCTCTGCTTTTGAAAACTGTTGGCCAAGGGATCCTTCCAAATATGGTATAGTTAATAGCTGAGCAATGTTCTGAATAAACTAGAGTAATTTGCTTGCACCAGCAGCACCATGAGAATGTAAACTCCTGGAGGCCAAGGGTCTCTTCATATTTTGCATATCACAGGTACACAAAGAGTAAACATGAGACCACAACACTGAAAATTAATTAACGAAATACTTTCTGAGACTACAAAAACTTGTAGCACATCTTAGCATTCAGAACTATTAACGTGGCTATTAAGGGTAACCTTTAATTGTTCTAAACTAATTGACACCACAATATGCAGTGGTGTCCTATCATGCAGATGCCTGAATATTGCTTGGTTATTCCAATGTCTCTAACACCAATTGATGGCATAGGACATTTAAAGAGGAGCTATAATTAATTTAATATAGCCTTCTCCCTATCCTTGGAGTAGCCATATAAGAATTAAATATTCAAGAGGCACTATTTTCTTAGATTCACTCACTTTTAGTTTTTTTCCCTGGGAAAAAAATAGACCCAATTTTTTAGGGATCTTCAAGGTGCTAAATAGCCAGGATGAACATGAGGTAAAAGGGATAAGAAGTCACCCTTATTCCACTATTATATCATGAGAGCTGTGTAACTCCTCAGATCAACAAATTAGTTTGCTGGGTTCTTGTTAAAATAAGCAGTACAAGCTACAGGGCTCAGCACATCTACATTAGACGACGTTTAAAAAAACCAACATACTGTCTTTGGCTACTGTCTTCAATCTTTTTGCTTTACACCTTTAAATCCTAACTCCCCTAAACTAACCACAGGCATAAAGGCCAGCTATCCAAGTCCTTAGTTTGTTTTTAGCTCTAAATATACACATACAACAAACTTTTCCTCTTTAAAAATGCACCCAGGAAACTAATGGAGAAAGATGAGGTGACAAAGAAAAGGTTCCCCATTTTACAAATGCCTGTTGCTAAAAAGAATATCATAAGCAAAATCTCCACAAGCTGGCTTTAATGGAGCCACATCAATAGTGCATTTGTTCCCAGGTTAAGTTAAGCACTAGAAGTTTCATTCAATGGCCTTAATCCTCTGCTTTAGGAAATAAACAAGGTCTAAATTTAACCTTTAACTCACACAGAAGTTGACATTTCTCACACAATGATATATTCATATACATTCATAGTTTTAAAAGAAAGTACTTTTTATCTGCTCTTTACCTAGCATCTTTCCTTTTGTATGACTTACAACTCAAGCAGTAATACTACTTATTCTACTGTACAACCTTGTGAATGCAACTTACTTTAACATGCAAACCAGTTATTGCTACTGAAATTCTACCTCTTGAAAGTTACTGGTTCATTTTATGGCTTTTTTTTTTTTTTTTTTTGCAATAGAAAATATCTCTTCCTGCATACTGTGTGCTCTTTTGCATTCATTACCTTTTCAGAGGTATTTAAAAAAAACATTTAAATGCTTTTCAGAAATGGATTCTCCCAGGCACTGAACTACTTGTGCCAAGAATACGACTACTTTAAGTACACTGTGAGATTCTAAACCTGGGTCCTTGGGTATCTGCTGCCTGGTCTGTTGCTTGCTTCTGCACATGAGACATACCACATTAAAAGTTTTGCATTTCCTGTCATGCTAACTGTAGAATCTGTATCAGTAAATCCTGGCCTGTCCTAATACTGAGATTTAAAAATCACCCCAGAAAACTGCCATTTCCAAGTTCTTAAAGGCAGCTTTTAGAGGTAGGAATTTCTTTTCTACAGAAAGCTATCTTCCACTTTCAAACAAAACAACTTTATTTTCACAAGGAAAGCAGACAAAAGGGACAGCTGTCTGAGATGGCTTACTGTAACCAAGCAAGAGAGTTGCTTATTACATAGCACCCTGAGAAGGCTCCAAGAAGCTACATTTCTAGTTCTCATGAAAAGGTCTGAAATCCCATCAATACACAATTCAGCAAGTTTGGAAACAGGAAAAGCCCAGGACAGTTAATCTAGCACACTCTGAACTACTAACCAGTGTTCTTCCATTAACAAGTAGCATGCTGCAGACAGGGAACATACATGGTCTGTAGATTAGAAAAGTGTTCACTTAAGCAATTAACACAGTATCTCAGTAAAACATGCAAATCATAATTTCTTGATGCAAAAGGAGTGGGAACATTATAAATCAAGAAGACATACAATGTGAAAACAGCACAAGAACCTCACCTCAAATTAAAAGCAAAGTAGAATAATGAAATGGGGCTGCACTTTGATACGAAATTTCATAAGAAACAAAGGAATGGAAAAGCTTAAAGATCCTCAAACAGTAGTTCACATTGTGACCCCACATTTCTATCCATGAGTCTTTTTGGCCTTAACCTCCTTTCCCCAGGGACTAGAGTATCAAGGATTCAGGTATTTATGGGAAAAAAATGTCTAGATTTTTCACTTTTTACACTATTGGTTATTATCAGTAATTCATCCTGAAGTTAAAATTATTACTAGGCTCATGCACTAGCCCCTAACATGGCACTACAATATGCTACCAAGCACTAAATGCTTACAAAACTATACACATCTCAAAATGGAAGACATTGGTGATTTTGTTGTTCTTAAACAACTTGTAACGTTTGTCCACAAGTATTAAAATATACATATATATATATATTTCTATTGCACATATCCCATTTTTGTTTAACTTTTACTTAAAAGGAAAACTGCCAGCTAACATAGATGAGCAACAGAAAGGAAGTAGGCACAGCTACAGACTGAGGCTAGTTCTGCCCAGAATTATAGCTTTTGCCATCAAGAAGGGGATTAAAATAGACCAGGCAAAAAATATGTAATTAAACATATTAAACACTAGGCAAGCACTATTGGAATATATCTATTTTATAAACTGCAATCTGGTGACAACCATGGAAGATGCAGGAACAACCTGAAGAGTGCATTATACAGGAGTTCTCTTAGCTGTGAGATGAAAAAGTATAAAGCAACTGGAGAAGTTGAGTCTCATACATATTCAAACAAGATGGTTTCACTGGTGCAGACAGTAGAGAAACAAGTGGGCCACAGATGGTTTCACTGGTGCAGACAGTAGAGGGTCTATCCCCCACCAAATGCTTCTACCTAACAAGCTGCCAAAAGGACACAGGGAAGATGGATGACGAACTGTAGATACAAATTCTCCATGATATTCTGAACATACCAATGGGACTCATGTACGTAGGGACCACGCTATCTTTAACAATTCCAAAATACTTGAAAACATCATAGAATGGTTGGGAAGATCTTAAGAGAAATATTTAAGTTACCTTTATCCAAAGTTACTTCTCCTGTGCTTTACCACACACAATTATTTGCTCTCAATTAAAGGAAATTATGTTTTATCTATATCATGTGAAATACTTTACAAAAAATTTCTCATGGCAATTCAAACTGGTTGTTGAATTTAATCATTAAGAGTGCTCAACATTTCCCATGTTTTTGGCCATTCCTGTCACTCTCAAATTTTGGTAAATTGCTCTAAGTTTTCGGCATCATGGTATGCATGGCCCTGGGAAAGCACTCCCTAAATCATTGAAATTGAAGATGATTTGTTTTTAATTTTATCTAAGTTTTCAATTCTTTCTCAACTCACAAAGACTCATAAATAAGGGTTTTATTCTTCTTATGTAAAGACTTGACAATTCATATACCAGTCCTCTGTTGATTTGGAAGCAAGGACAGCTTTACTCTATAGTCTGTTCATCCTATAGCGTTAAGTTTAAAGGTAAAGAAATGAAGATTCATATTTCTTACTCTATTTTTCTTGAGAGGTTTTTTTAAACTCTGAATTTCTAAATTTATACTGACCAAACCACAACTTTGGAATATTGCTTCTGAGGCCCATTCTTTGATGAGAAGTTCTGTTCCTAACTGGGGAAATTACCTGAGTCCCAGCCTTTTCAGCCTAATATTATACCTATTGCTTTGAAAAATAAACCAACATCCAAGTACCCACTTTGAGTCAAAGGAGAGAATTATTTATGCCCTTACAAAAAATGGAGCTATAGATATATAAAACACTGTAGAACTGCATAGGCATATTTACTTCTTTTTCTCAGGAGAAAAAGGAGTTACGTGGAAACCTTTCTCACTTTTCTCCCCATTCCTCCATGTCCAAAGTTGAAGGTAGGTCACACTGGAGGGTCTATCCCATCTTCTGAACAGAAAAACCCCGTATGTCACTTTCTCTCAGCTTCAGCAGCATAGAAAACCAAGTCTCATTACTACATAAGACTCCACAAAAAAGAATGAAGTGATTTGTAATACAGCAGTCTCTCATCATACGGAGGTGATCAGGGTTCCTTCACTGGATTCAAAACTGTTATGTTTCCTTTTACCCATCTTTCACTAAACCAAAGCATGCATTCACAGGGTTTAGCATCTGCACAATGTGGTCCTTCCTTAGAAAAAAGAAAAAGCATTAAAAAAAAAAAGGGCCTCAAAATGTCCAAAGACTTCTGAGAAAAGTCAGCATCCTTCTTCTCTAAGAGAAAAATTCCTTTTCTCATTCAAAAATGTGGTTTTATACATGTAAAAATGTGTATTTATATAGAGACTCTGGTTTATTCACATGGAATTAATCTTGTGCTATCTTGTCTTTATGCTTCTTTATCACACCAAAGGTTTTATTGCAAAATCCAAACTTTGTTCTTATCCAATAAATCTATGTCACAGGACAAGCCACCATTTAGATACATATGTAATTTTTTACCATCTTTTTCACTTCAAATTACAACACATATTTGGAATTTACTGCTGCAGTCTCAACTGTGCTTCTCATGAAGGCGGTTAAAACTGGAAGACATTAAAAAAAAACCCTGATGTCATCCATACTTGCTATTTATTTACTCTTCTTGTTTGGAACAAGAGGCAAAGAATTCACAAATACCACCATCCAAGAATCTGTTTCAAATTAGAAATCAGCATTCATCTTGCCAAATAATTTCTTTATACTTAAGCAAACAGCAGAAGATGTGTCGGTTGCTTCTTTCTTCTTAGAGAAGTCAGCAGCATGACTGTACCCTACGAGCTTCTCTGCTCAATCTGAGGTGCAACAGAAAGAAAAGTGGCCTTCTCTACTCCGAGTCGTGGAGGTGAAGTGTAGAGAAGATAACCAGATTTCAAGAATAGGGAAAGTGGCCAGATAAAAGAAGCAGGACTATCCAGTCCAGGAGACAACATACAATACCTGGAAATACAAAATAAATTAAAAACAGAAAGATTAAGACAAGGACTTGTGCAAGCTAACTTACAAAAATACTTAAAAACACAAAGAAAATGTTTTGAATTACACGTGTCTAAATAAAACATGGAACCATAACACAAATTCAGTATAGTCATCAAAAAGCCAAAGCAGTAGCTAGGAAAAAAATACATACGCATGATACAGAAAAATGAGATTTATATGAAAACTCGTATTATGTAACATGAAATACATACATCATTCTCTTACACAAATGGAGTAATGTACTTCAAGTTTTTACAGGCATAAAATGATTCTACATAAAACACATGTTTAAAAGCAGTATGTACTCCAAATCTTATGTTTAAATACTTAATATTCAAAACCATATATGTCATCATACTTTCAAATACCTTTAACTCATAAGACAAACAGGGAACAGTAAACATTTTGTGAAGTATAACCCTAAGTAAAACAATGTGTGCTGTACCAGAATCACCAAATGCAAACAGGTAAAAACTTCAGTAGTACACTGCTGCTAAACATAAAACACTTGTTAAATTGCAAATATTTGCAGAAGTAAATCAAACAAAAAAAGGGCAAACAGTGTATAATTCCACTTAACATGAATTCATGGAGACAGAAAGTATAAGAGAAGTTACTAGGGGCTGCAGGGAGTGGGGGAGTTACTGAATAATGGGTACTGAGTTTGTATTTGGGATAATGAATAAATTCTGGAAATCAATTGTGGTAATGGTTGTACAACAATGTAAATATATTTAATATTTATTGTACACTTAAAAGTGGTTAAAATGATAAATTATATGTGTTTTACAATAAAAAATTAAAAATCACAGATGTATATCAAAAGCTTAAATAAATTACTTCAGCTTACAAAAATGGCCAATACTGATTGGCTAACTAGTCTTCCTAGCCCTCCATTTTTAGTTATGGCACATATACTAATACCTTAACTCTAAAATGAACCTGAATAAACTCTTCTGGTTGATAATAAGACAGAGTTCCTGTGGGCAGCAGAGCTGTTTCAGTACATAAACTTACCTAGGCTAATTCAAAGCTTGCATTAGCCACTAGACTGTTCTGTGGCTCAATTATAATGGCAAGATAACTGGCGGTAATGTTTAGAGGGATAAAAGATACAAGATAGTTCTTCCTATAAGTAAATATGCTAAAAGAATTCTATATAAACTAAACAAGCACCAAAGAATCCTTTAGAAAGAGCACCTTTTCTTAATTAGGAACTTGTCTAGATTCTTTTAAAAACAATTTCCTTCAGCAAAACCAACTAATAAAAATGCATATACTTATCATATATAAACATCGTCTCCCAAACAATCTGTATCTTAGTATGGGGCAATAATGCTGGACTATCATAACCTTGTATTCTTTTCAAAATACCTGATTTCATATCTCAAACATGACTACTCAAATTTGATACACTTTAAACACAGACAAGTGTATATATATCACAAATTGTAGGATCCTTTTGAAAACTGAATGAAGAGTAGTTTAGTATAAAAACCAAAGTTCTGACCACAACTTACAGCCCCCCATAGTATCTACACCCACACCTTCCACGGTATCTCTTTTGACCCCAACTCTTGTCTTCCTTGTCATCCTGGGCTCCAACCACACTGAACTGCTTTCTCTTCCCAGCATGTCAGGCATGCTCCTACATTACAGCCTTTGTATTGGCTGTCCCTTTGTTAGAAGACTTGGACCCCATGTATCTGCATAGCTAATCCTCTCACCTCCAAGTCTTAACTCAAATGTCATTTTCTCAGTGAAGCCTACTCCAAGCTGCTACTTATGATTTTATTGTCCCCATCCAACCAACAGATACACTCCCACCATTCACCTCTACCCTGCTGTACTTCTCCTTTCATTCACAGAATGTAATACTATCTAACCTACTACATAAGGTACTTACTAGTTTCTCATTTCCTGTCTTGTCTAAAATGTAAGCTCCACCAAGAAGGAATCTATTTCATTCACCAATGAATCCCAAGAACCAAGAATAGTGTGTGACCCATGGCAAACACTTAATAAAAATTTGTTGAATAATTGAATAAATAGCAGGGCTCTTAAGTACAATAAGTCAACATGAGTTAAAATTTAAATAGACATGGTTCTAGAGTTGCATGAGGAAACGACAACTATACTTTGATCTACATAACTTACTGTAAAGCTGGTGCCTTTCCAGGCACTTCTGGATCTCTGAACTCATTTCTTTAGTGCTACGGATTATACAAAGTAACTTTGTATTAAAAAACGGACTTACTGGGAGGATGGAAAGGGAGAAAAGGAATATTCAAAGTAGTAGTTGGGCTACTGAGGTCTGAGTCAAAAGACTTTGTGTGGTAGTCAGCTTCAAAGATGGTCCTCAGTTATTGCTGCCTTCTGATAGTCACACTCTTTTCTAATACCCTCTAAACCTAACCAAGGAAGTGAAAGACCTATACCCTGAAAACGACAGACACTCTTAAGAGAAATTAAAGAGGACACTAACAAATGGAAACTCATCCCATGCTCCTGGCTAGGAAGAATTAATATCATCAAAATGGCCATCCTGCCCAAAGCAATATACAGATTCAATGCAATCCCTATCAAATTACCAACAGCATTCTTCAATGAACTGGAACAAATAGTTCAAAAATTCATATGGAACCACCAAAGACCCCGAACAGCCAAAGCAATCCTGAGAAGGAAGAATAAAATGGGGGGGGATCTCACTCCCCAACTTCAAGCTCTACTACAAAGCCACAGTAATCAGGACAATTTGGTACTGGCACAAGAACAGAGCCACAGACCAGTGGAACAGACTAGAGACTCCAGACATTAACCCAAACATATATGGCCAATTAATATATGATAAAGGAGCCATGGACATACAATGAGGAAGGGAAATGACAGTCTCTTCAACAGATGGTGCTGGCAAAACTGGATAGCTACATGTAAGAGAATGAAACTGGATCACTGTCTAACCCCATACACAAAAGTAAATTCGAAATGGATCAAAGACCTGAATATAAGTGATGAAACCATAAAACTCTTAGAAAAAAACACAGGCAAAAATCTCATGGACATAAGCATGAGTGACTTCTTCATGAACATATCTCCCCGGGCAAGGGAAACAAAAGCAAAAATGAACAAGTGGGACTATATCAAGCTAAAAAGCTTCTGTACAGCAGAGGACACCATCAATAGAACAAAAAGGTATCCTACAGTATGGGAGAATATATTCATAAATGACAGATCCGATAAAGGGTTGACATCCAAAATATATAAAGAGCTCACACACCTCAACAAACAAAAAGCAAATAATCCAATTAAAAAATGGGCAGAGGAGCTGAATAGACAGTTCTCTAAAGAAGAAATTCAGATGGCCAACAGACACCTGAAAAGATGCTCCACATCGCTTGTCATCAGAGAAATGCAAATTAAAACCACAATGAGATATCACCTCACACCAGTAAGGATCGCCATCATAGAAAAGACAAACAACAACATATGTTGGTGAGGTTGTGGAGAAAGGGGAACTCTCTCCTACACTGCTGGTGGGAATGTAAATTAGTTCAACCATTGTGGAAAGCAGTATGGAGGTTCCTCAAAAAGCTCAAAATAGAAATACCATTTGACCCAGGAATTCCACTTCTAGGAATTTACCCTAAGATGCAGCACTCCAGTTTGAAAGAGACAGATGCACCCCTATGTTTATCGCTGTACTATTTACAATAGCCAAGATATGGAAGCAACCTAAATGTCCATCAGGAGATGAATGGATAAAGAAGATGTGGTACATATACACAATGGAATATTACTCAGCCATAAGAAAAAAATAGATCCTATCATTTGCAACAACACGGATGGAGCTAGAGGTTATTATGCTCAGTGAAATAAGCCAGGCGGAGAGAGACAAGTACCAAATGATTTCACTTATATGTGGAGTGTAAGAACAAAGAAAAACTGAAGGAGCAAAACAGCAGCACAATCACAGAACCCAAGAATGGACTAACAGTTACGAAAGGGATAGGGACTGAGGAGGATGGGTGGGAAGGGAGGGATAAGGGCAGGGAAAAAGAAAGGGGGCATTACGATTAGCATGTGTAATGTGGGGGTGGGGACGGGGAGGGCTGTGCAACACAGAGAAGACAAGTAGTGATTCTACAGCATCTTACTACACTGATGGACAGTGACTGTAGTGGGGTTTGTGGGGGGGACTTGGTGAAGGGGGGAGTCTAGTAAACATAATGTTCTTCATGTAATTGTAGATTAATGATACCAAAATAAAAAAAACAGTGCTGGACAGAGAAGACAAGTAGTGACTCTATAGCATCTTACTATGCTGACCGACAGTCACTGCAATGGGATGTGGGGGGGACTTGGTAATATGGGTGAATGTAGTAACCACAATGTTGCTCATGTGAAACCTTCATAAGATTGTGTATCAATGATACCTTAATAAAAAAAAAAGTGCTGGTTGTTCAACAGTTTCTGCCCCCAGACAGGGATAAACAAATGTAAAATCACTGCCTGCAAACATTTAACTTTGTGGTTATTTATCAAATATTGAGTGCTTCCTTTCTTTGAAAATTCTAAATTATTTACTTGAACAGGTATCAAATGCACATAACAGGAAAAAATAAAATAGGGTATACAGTGTTTCTTGAATAAACTTTTCGAAATTCTTTGGCTACATAACATCTAAGTAGTTTTTATTTCCTCCCCACAATGAAAACACACTATACACCTTATTCAGCACCTTCCTTTTTCCTTTAATGTATATTAGAGATCATTCTGTACCATAATTCAAGCTACCTTGAAAGTACAGAAGCACCTACATTTATTTACATCATCTCCCTACAGAAGGATATTTTAGACTGCTATCAAAATTGCTATACTCATGTCAAATTTCTATTACTGTCCAACTGGACATAAGATTCTAAATCCAAGCAACAAAGCCTCCTTTCTAAAGGCATATAATAAAGTCTCTGTCACCTAAGGGGCATATTACCCCATCCTTTTTTACTCCTTTTCTTCATACTGAAACATACACGCAGATCTTCTTCAAGTTACCATGGGGTTATATCCCCATAAATTCATCTTAATTTGAAAATATCACTAAGTTGAAATGAATTTAATATACCTAACCTACTGAACATCACAGTTTAGCCTAGCCTACCTTAACTATGCTCAGAACACTACCATTACCCTATAGTTGGGCAAAATCATCTAACAAAAAAACTATTTTACAATGAAGTGTTGAACATCTCATGTAACTTAGTGAAGACTACTGAAAGTGGAAAACAGAATGGCTGTATGGATACAGAATGATTTTAAGCTTACTGGTTGTTTACCCTTGTGATCGTGAGGCTGACTGGCCCTGCGGCTTGCTACACTACCCAGCATCATGAGACAGTATGGTACATTTTGCTAGCCCTAGAAAAGATCAAAATTCAAAGTAGAGGTTCTACTGAATGCATACTGCTTATCACCACTGCACAGTAAAAAAACCAGAGGTTGAACCATAATTAAGTCAGGGACCATCAGTGTAGTTGTAGCTTATTATATCCCTTAAGTTTTTGTTATATTGTAGTAAAATACATGTAAACTTTATCATCCTAACCCTTTTTAAGTCCTCAATTCAGTGGTATTCATTCATTCATAGTGCACATTTACATTGCTGTGCAAGCACTACCACCATCCATCTCCATAACTTTCATCTTGAAAAACTGATCCTCTTTATGCATTAAATAGTAACTCCCCATTTCCCCTCGCTGCAGTCCCTGGCAACCACCACTCTACTTTCTGTCTCTGTGATTCTGATACTAAGTATCATATATAATTGGTATACAGAGTTTCAATCTTTAAAGCAGTTGGTTTTCAAAGCACTGATTTTCATATAATACAATCAAGGTATATGACTAAGTAGATGTTATGGGTTAAACAGTGTCCTCCCCAAATCTGTATGTGGAAGTCCTAATCCCCAATACCTCAAAATGTAACCTTATTGGGAAACAGTCATTTTCTGTAGATATAATTAGCTAAGATGAGGTCATAATGGAGCAGAGTGGGCCCCCAATCTAGTATAACTAAGTGGTGTCTTCTTATTTATAAAAGAGGGAACTTGTACACAGAGAGAAAATGCTATGTGAGGACTGGAGTTATGCTGCCACAAGCCAAAGAACTACCAAAATTTAGAAGAAAGGTCTGGAGCAGATCCTTCCTTAGTGCTTTCAAAGGGAGGCATGGCTCTGCCAATAGATTGATTTTGGATGTCTAATTTCTAAAACTGCGATAATAAATTAATTTTGTTCTAATTCTCCCAGTTTGTGGTATTTTGTTAATGGCAGCCCTAGGAAACTAATACAGTAGGTATGAACCCAACTTTGCACATATGGTTACAGCCAATTAGGAAAGCACACCACTGCTTGCTCTTAGGGCCACACAACTTACTTTACTTCTGTGGTAAATTCAGAAGATACCAGCATTTGGCACAGAATAAATTCATACCTAGGAGTATTAAAGGTGTACTGAAAAGCTTTAGAAATAAGATTTAAATATCAATATTTACCTATAATTAACACTGGTGAATATGTCCTACAAATTGCCTAGTAATATTTGTATTTTATCATTTGATCTCCTTCAACTAAATCAGTATTTTTTCTTTATCCAATGAAAATTACTGGTTTGGGCAGAAGACCAAGTTTTTCTTTTCTTTTTTTATACTTTATACATTGCTTTTGTTAAAAATAAATGTAGTCACTTTTGATGTTTATCTTCTGTTAATGGCTTATTGTTCCACTTCTATCTAGCAATTTTTGAGTCACTTCAACAGTTTTTGGAAACACTAACCACTTTTACTCACTTGCTGAATCCTGAGTTCAGAATTTTTTTTTCTTTTCGAGATGAATATAAAAGCACCTAAAAGGCAAGGAAAATGTTCTTCCTGTGATAAGGAAAAACAAAAAGAATATTACAGTAAGCACAGAGCCCTCACTTGTACTATATGCTTTAGTATTCAAAATTACTCAAATGAACCAAGCTATTCTAAAAAAAATCATAAGAACATCATTATCAAAAACTCTTCAAGGAAAAATCAGAAAGAAGTTACCTTCTACCTGCACTGGTATTAGTTTTATAAAGATGTCAAAACTCTTGGAGCAGTGGTCCTCAAGTTCTTATGGAACATTGTTACCTTTGAGAATCCCATTATGTTATAGACCCTCTTCTCCCCACAAAAGACCTTTGCTTTAGTATAGATGACCACTCCCCTCTGTAAGTAGGGAGGAAGAATACTCTGTTCCTTTCCTTTGCACCATATCTTCTTTCTTCTTTCGGACAAAATGAAAAAAAAAAAAAAAACTACTCCCGACAAAAGCATCAGAAAGGTCTTAGGTACAAGTGTTTATTTACCTGCTATTTTCAGCTCTGCTAAATCCAGGGCCAGCAGAGAACATACTAGTAACATTCACTTGTATTATGACATGTCATTTGAACTGGACCCAACTGAGGTGCCAGCTTTATATAAGCTTCAACTCAGAAACATCACAAAGGGAACCTTTCCCAGAATTTAACTGAAAGATCAAATGAGGGGTTACAGCAATTCACATTACAGAAAAAATACCCCATGAAGTTAAATAAAAACCGAATACAAATGCTGACAGTATTATACTTTGCAACCCCACATTACACAAATTACGTTCTAGACTTCTCATTCTCTACAAAAAGATTTTTAAAAATTGTACACTGACTCCTTTAGTTCTGGAAAACAACAGTAAATTCTACCGAGACCGGGAGTCAGCCCAGATTAATGCGCCATTAGGCAATTACCGGGTCATACAAGGACAAAGCTGCTTACTCAGATCTTAGAAGTTTGTAAATTGGGAATGGGAACGAATGAATGGATACAGCGAAGATAGTAAGAGAACCTGCACCACATTCAGACACGTACGTATTAAAATCCCGGGGGGAACCTGGTACACCAAATCTCAAGGTCAACGGACCAGGTACACTAATACTTAGGGCCGCAATAACCTTCAATTTGAGCAACCTCAGGCAAAACCGTGGGCACGAAGCCGTGAGACAAGAAGTAGAAATAAATCAATAAAGATATTTTTCAGAAAATAAACCTATGGCCGATACAGCAGCTGCCAGATACACACCAGCGTAGGGGCAATCACCGGGGAACAAGCCGAAAGCACAAGGACAGCCAAAGGCAAGACACTGAGAAGGGCAGTGGCGGGTCTAGGACGGAGCGGCGAGGCCAGACACCCCGGAAGGCGAGGGCGGCAGCCCTGGGGCAGCTCGCAAGGAAACCGCGCCCAGCCGAGGCCTCGCGGGTGGCGGACAGGCTCTGGGCGCTCCCATACCCCGGTCAGGTTAGCGGCGCCACCTCCCGCTTGTTCCCGAGTCTTTGGCTTTCTCAGCTTACCTCGCATCAGCCATCAAGAGCACTCGACCGCCCGGGGGCCGAGCTGGCCCCGGCCCCAAAGGCCAGCTAGCAGCAGGGTACCTCACGGCGCCATCTTTGCTCCTTCCCAAGTCCGCCAACCCTGCGGCGGCCGTTTCCACAAGTCCCGCCACCACTGCTGTTGCTGAGTGCTGATTGGATAACGGCGTGCGTAGCCGCACTGTATTATCGTTATAGGTTGGTTGGAATGTACGTCAATCAATAGCACCGCCCCACTCTTTCTGTCCTTGTTTTTGTCAGATTGTGTCTCGGGGTTCCTAACAGGGAAATACGCTTTTGTTAATTCATTTGTTGGGAATGTAAAATTATTTTCGCATAGAAACAGTGTCACTTCGAGGTAAAATAGTCTGACTAGTCCCACGATTATTTTAAGCGATTAGTAGTAGTATAGTTTAAGTATAGGTGAAAATATACTACCACAAATTTCATTCTCAGACCCAGAAGTTTTTAATCCTGGGCATAACACAGCAATTAGTGAGACAGGGACCATAGATGTAGTCAGAATAGAGTGAAGGCCTCCGGAGGGGAAGGGCGGGATATTTGCAGTCAGAGCAATGTAACTACACGCAAGGAAACCACCCCCCTGCTAAAACTCTATGTTAAACATTGAGCTCTAGAATCATTCTTCAGTGAAATCAGTTAATGTTCCCCAGATAAAGAAGTGTAGCACATGTTTTATTATGCTAATCATTTGTAACCATGTGTAAGATTCACTTTAGCATACTAAAAGGCCCAGGCCTATGTGCTGTCTTTCCTCCTTCAGATCTGACGAGGTAATTCTGCAAACTGAGCAACTAACTTAGCATGCAGACCCAGCTGTAGATGGCATGGTAAAAGGCAAGAAGAATTCCATCTTAAAGATACGATTGCATTTTAACACCCAAGAAGTTCAAGAGGCAAGATTCTTTAGCAAGTAGACAATACCTCAGCCCACCTTGGGGGCTGAGGTATTGTCTACTGGGGGCTGATATGCTCCCAGACCAAGGTGCCGGTGTCCCAGAGAGAAATCAAGGCAAGAAATTCCTTACAGTTAATTTTTAATATTCAGGGACCACTTAACAAGTCCCCACCCCTAAGTTTTTTCATGTTCTCAAAAAATCCTCAACTGCCTATAAAACCCCCTAGACAACGCACCACTATGGGCTCTCTTGTCCCCTCCTGGCGTGAGCCGGGAGCTCTGTCCCTTCACTTTCTCTCTAAATAAAAGCCTGTACCTCGCTCTCCTACCTTGACTGTTGGTGAAGCTCATTCTTCGGCTCCGCAAACAAGAACCCCGGCATCATTAGGAAGAAATTTAATAGCTCAAATTTGTTTCTGATTTTGTCTGACTCATTTCCACTCTTAAAGGGCCCGAGCATCGGACTGCTCCGCTCAATATACAAGAGCCGATTGGCCACTTTTCTTGGAGGGCTCTTATGCCAAATGTCATACTTGTATCTGACAATTTTGTTGCTTCCTACCTCAAACTGTAGGGTTCTTGAGATTCTTTCTTCAGTGATTGTTCCAGAAGTGGGTAATTGGGAGCTCGTCTTTCCCGGTGTTCCTGGGCAGGTGGGGTATGTCCTCAAACGCCACTAAGGCCGTCATCTGGGCCGCATCGTGGAACAGAGTCCTAAAACTAAACCTTCCTGAGATCCAATTTCCTGCATCTTCTGATGAGGCCAAGGGATCTTTTACAGAAGGTTACTGTAAAGGGCATCAATGGAAAAATCTATAGCTAATAGCATATTTAATACTGAGACTTCATACTTTCCCTTTAAGTTGAGAAACAAGGCAAGGACGCGAGGCTGCCTCCACTTCTATTCAACATCACGTAGAGGGTGTGGTCAGTGCGAAAAGGCATCCAGATTGGAAGAAATAAAACTTCCTTTATTCACAGGTGACATGATCCTCTATAGAAACTCACATGGAATAGGAGAATGTATATGTTTATTTAGCAAGGTTGCAGGATACAAGCTCAGTATACAAAAATCAGTATTTCTGTATATTAATAAAAATTAACAACTGCATTTACAATAACATCAAAAAGAAGGAAATACTTAGGAAAAATTTCAATAAACTAAGTCCAAGATTTATTGCCTGAGAACCACAAAGCATGTTGAGAGAAACGAAGAACTGAATAATTGAAGAGATTTTCCATGTTCATGGATTGTTAGACTCAATATTGTTAAGATGGCAATTCTCAAATTGGTTTGATTCAATGTAATCCGTTACAAAATCCCACTACTTTTTTTTCTGTAGAAACTGACAAGCTGATGCTGAAATGTATATGGAAATAAAAGAGACCTAGAATAACTATGACAATTTTGAAAAAGAAAAAACTTTGGAGGAATTACACTGATTTTAACACTGACTAAAAAGCTATATTAAGATAGTGTTGCATTTCATAAGGATAGGCATATAGAATCAGTGGAACAGAATTGAGCATCCTGAAGCAAAACTTTACAATTATGGCCAATTTTTTTTTAAATCAAGATGCCAAAATAATTTAATGGGGAAAGGATAGTCTCTTCAATCCAGGATATCAGTAGGGACAACTGATATTTAGTTTAGTTATTAAAGTATTAAACTAGTTACATACTTCCTGTAAGATAAATTCTATCCTAAAGAAGCAGGCAACGAGAGGCAACAAAGGGCCAGGCAGTTTATTTGAGCGCAATTCCCGGGTGATGTTCCCCAGTCTACAGAAATGGAGGCTGGGGAAGTCACACTCAGCAGGGCAGGCAGCGAGTTTCTAAAGAAGGTAGGGGGAGGCAGAGCTTAGATTTGCAGCGGCATGAGGATTGGCTAGCCTAAGGCACATTTTTCAGTTTGGGAAGGGGCAGCAGCCGGGGACTTTGGCACATCATCAGTGTCTGACGTGCTCACTCCTCCATCTGGTGCCTCCAACCTTACATTCCAGCCTTTTGGTCATAATGGGCGATGACTCGTTCTGGCTACTTCCAACTGACAAGGGGCGTCATGAGGTGGGGAGGTTTCTTAGCATATAGTTACATTGCTCTGACTGCAAACATCTTGCCCTGCCTTTTCTAGAGGCTCTCACCCCACCCTGTCTAAGCCCACAGTTCCCATTTCATTTTCTCTTCTACAGATGGAGACTCTAGCTACTGCTAGGGAAAAGGGGCGATGACTGCTCTGGCTGCTTCATGCTGAGAAGGAGCGCAGTAAAGGGTGCAGCTAGGTTTCTATCACTGGTCAGTTGAGAGGGCTTCAGAAGGTTGGCGCTTCTATTCTGGAAGGACAAACTTAATGAGATTAAGAAAGTATGGCTGAATATTAGAACTAGAAATATGAAGAGTCTAATTGAGAATCATAACCAGGTATCATGGGGAAACTAGAATTCGGAATCGAGTTGACATCTCAATGACTAGTATTAGGATTTAGTATAGATAAGACTGCATTACTGAAACAATACTTTTCTCTAAAATCAACTTCATTTTTATTAGAAGTAGCTAGATTAAGAAAATAATTAACAGTTGGTCTGATTATTTGCATAAGTGCAGCAAGAAGAGTAATTGATTACATGGGATTTTTTTAATATGCTTTGCTGGAACTTTTCATCAGGAATTTCAGATTGAACTTTTAAAGGCCTCTCGAGGCCAGACAGCCAAGCCAGACTTGCCATCAGGTTGTGCCTGCAGTACCTGTACATTTGGGTGAATTCCTCTCTTCTTGAGGTTCTCAAGACATTCCTGAGGTTACTGCACTTGCCAGGAAGTGACCTTCTTTACTCACCTGATAAGGCTGCTGGGAACTCTGTAAGCAAGGTACCAGGCCAGTTTTTCTAAGGGGCTTTGTTGGCTTTATAAAGTCAATCTTAGTTCCTTAAAGCTGTCTGTTTACATCTGAGTTTACACACGTGTCTCTCAGGTATGATGTTCTAGTCAAAGCCTTGGTAATATAACCAGTGTTTTTAATTGGTCCTCTTACAAGGAAAGGAGGTTCTTATTGAGCTTGTGCAAATAAACATATGCTATGAAATATAAAAATAGTTACTGAGAGTTTTTAAATTCTGGAGGGATCAGATAGAGAGAAAGATAAAGTTTCAATTCTGCTTATAAAGGCAGTCATTTACTAAACTGTTGTCAGCTTAAGAGAAAAAGCTTAAAACACTTTATCAACAACATTTGAAATAAATAGCCACAAAATCACCTTCTTTAGTTTACTTAATTTTTTTTTTATATAATTATTTTTTATTGAAGGGTAGTTGACGCACAGTATTACATTACATTAGTTTCAAGTGTACAACACAGTGATAAAACATTTATATAGATAATTCTAGGTTCCAGCTATCACCCTACCAAGCTGTTACAATATCTTGACTATATTCCTTATGCTATACATTACATCCCGGTTACTTATTTATTTTACCATTGGAAGTCTGTCCTTTTTTTTTTTTTTTTTGTGAGGGCATCTCTCATATTTATTGATCAAATGGTTGTTAACGACAATAAAATTCTGTATAGGGGAGTCAGTGCTCAATGCACAATCATTAATCCACCCCAAGCCTAATTTTCGTCAGTCTCCAATCTTCTGAGGCATAACAAACAAGTTCTTACATGGAGAACAAATTCTTACATAATGAATAAGTTACATAGTGAACAGTACAAGGGCAGTCATCACAGAAACTTTCGGTTTTGCTCATGCATTATGAACTATAAACAGTCAGTTCAAATATGAATACTCATTTGGTTTTTATACTTGATTTATATGTGGTTACCACATTTCTCTCTTTATTATTATTATTTTTAATAAAATGCTGAAGTGGTAGGTAGATACAAGATAAAGGTAGAAAACATAGTTTAGTGTTGTAAGAGAGCAAATGTAGATGATCAGGTGTGTGCCTGTAGACTATGTGTTAATCCAAGCTAGACCAGGGCAATAAAACATCCACGTATGCAGAAGATTTCTCTCAGAACAGGGGGGGTGAGGTTCTAAGCCTCACCTCTGTTGATCCCCAATTTCTCACCTGACGGCCCCCCTGCGACTGTGCCTGTCTTAGGTTGTTCCTCCCTTGAGGAATCTTACCCGTCTCTGGCTAACCAGTCATCTTCCGGGGCCATACAGGGAAATGTGAAGTTGGTAAGTGAGAGGGAAGCCTTATTGTTTGAAAAGGTTAGCTTTTTACTTCTTTGCATATTTATGCCCTGTGGCTTCTATGCCCAGCATTTGTCTTGAGGTATCTTTACCACTTGGAGGAGTTATGATACTCGGTAAATTTGATATGAGGCACGAATTCTATTTAAGGGTTGTAATTAGGAAGGAAGAAGAAAAGCTATAGAAGTAGCAGACGGAAGAAAACATGGGAAGATTGATTATTTCTTTGACATATCTTCTTGTAGAGTAACTTCAGCATATATAGGTTTTAAGCTACTACTTAAATTGCGCACACACATTAACATAATATGAGTATAGTTACATAACCAAAGCATATCTGTAATTAACAGCCATCTCCAGTGAAACCAAGAAAACCAGTTAGGCACCTTAGGCATTTGTGAAAACTTATCTATGATATGGTGGATATTGTCCAACTGAACTTGAACAGTCTGAGAGAAATCAGACAAATTAAAACAACCCATTCCTGGGGACTGTTCACATGCCATATGTTCTTTGAACAGTAAATAGTCTGTAGTTGTAAGACTTTGGAGCGCTACAATTTGCACTTCTACAAATTCTTGGTTGAGTTCCAACAGTATAGATCCAGTCAAATTTGTTGTTTTACTGTATGCACAGGCCAGCTTAGATATCTCCTTCCTTATTCCCATGGCAAGTCCAGGAACTGGTGGGATGAGTGCATCTACAGCTGTAGCAGTGCGTGGATCTTTGTTGGGGTTTTTTGATGATCATCTTCTGGCATGAGTCTTCGAGAGAGTGCAGATGTTGGAAGTTCTTTTTCATATCGTATCTTAGTTCATTTTCGGGGTAGCCCAATTAGGCTTTGATCCTCTGTATAAACACAAACAGACCCTTTGCCTACACTTTTATATGCCCTTTATACCCTTGTGTAGAACTCGTTGGAGGTTACCACACAGGAACTGCCCTTTTTTTTTTGTTTTGTTTTTGGTATCACTAATCTACACTTACATGACGAATATTATGTTTACTAGGCTCTCCCCTATACCAGGTCCCCCCTATAAACCCCTTTACAGTCACTGTCCATCAGCATAGCAAAATGTTGTAGAATCACTACTTGCCTTCTCTGTGTTGTACAGCCCTCCTTTTTCTCCTACCCCCCCATGCATGTTAATCTTAATACCCCCCTACTTCTCCCCCCCTTATCCCTCCCTACCCACCCATCCTCCCCAGTCCCTTTCCCTTTGGTACCTGTTAGTCCATTCTTGAGTTCTGTGATTCTGCTGCTGTTTTGTTCCTTCAGTTTTTCCTTTGTTCTTATATTCCACAGATAAGTGAAATCATTTGGTATTTCTCTTTCTCCGCTTGGCTTGTTTCACTGAGCATAATACCCTCCAGCTCCATCCATGTTGCTGCAAATGATTGGATTTGCCCTTTTCTTATGGCTGAGTAGTATTCCATTGTGTATATGTACCACATCTTCTTTATCCATTCATCTATCCATGGACATTTAGGTTGCTTCCAATTCTTGGCTATTGTAAATAGTGCTGCAATAAACATAGGGGTGCATCTGTCTTTCTCAAACTTGATTGCTGCGTTCTTAGGGTAAATTCCTAGGAGTGGAATTCCTGGGTCAAATGGTAAGTCTGTTTTGAGCATTTTGATGTACCTCCATACTGCTTTCCACAATGGTTGAACTAACTTACATTCCCACCAGCAGTGTAGGAGGGTTCCCCTTTCTCCACAGCCTCGCCAACATTTGTTGTTGTTTGTCTTTTGGATGGCAGCCATCCTTACTGGTGTGAGGTGATACCTCATTGTAGTTTTAATTTGCATTTCTCTGATAATTAGCGATGTGGAGCATCTTTTCATGTGTCTGTTGGCCATCTGTATTTCTTTCTTGGAGAACTGTCTGTTCAGTTCCTCTGCCCATTTTTTTATTGGGTTATTTGTTTTTTGTTTGTTGAGGCGTGTGACCTCCTTATATATTCTGGACGTCAAGCCTTTATCGGATGTGTCATTTTCAAATATATTCTCCCATACTGTAGGGATCCTTCTTGTTCTATTGATGGTGTCTTTTGCTGTACAGAAGCTTTTCAGCTTAATATAGTCCCACTTACTCATTTTTGCTGTTGTTTTCCTTGCCCGGGGAGATATGTTCAAGAAGAGGTCACTCATGTTTATGTCTAAGAGGTTTTTGCCTATGTTTTCTTCCAAGAGTTTAATGGTTTCATGGCTTACATTCAGGTCTTTGATCCATTTTGAGTTTACTTTTGTATATGGGGTTAGACAATGGTCCAGTTTCATTCTCCTACATGTAGCTGTCCAGTTTTGCCAGCACCACCTGTTGAAGAGACTGTCATTTCCCCATTGTATGTCCATGGCTCCTTTATCAAATATTAATTGACCGTATATGTCTGGGTTAATGTCTGGAGTCTCTAGTCTGTTCCATTGGTCTGTGACTCTGCTCTTGTGCCAGTACCAAATTGTCTTGATTACTATGGCTTTATAGTAGAGCTTGAAGTTGGGGAGTGAGATCCCCCCTACTTTATTCTTCTTTCTCAGGATTGCTTTGGCTATTCGGGGTCTTTGGTGGTTCCATATGAATTTTTGAATTATTTGTTCCAGTTCATTGAAGAATGTTGCTGGTAGTTTCATAGGGATTGCATCAAATCTGTATATTGCTTTGGGCAGGATGGCCATTTTAACGATATTAATTCTTCCTAGCCACGAGCATGGGATGAGTTTCCATCTGTTAGTGTCCCCTTTAATTTCTCTTAAGAGTGACTTGTAGTTTTCAGAGTATAAGTCTTTCACTTCTTTGGTTAGGTTTATTCCTAGGTATTTTATTTTTTTTGATGCAATTGTGAATGGAGTTGTTTTCCTGATTTCTCTTTCTGTTGGTTCATTGTTAGTATATAGGAAAGCCACAGATTTCTGTGTGTTGATTTTGTATCCTGCAACTTTGCTGTATTCCGATATCAGTTCTAGTAGTTTTGGGGTGGAGTCTTTAGGGTTTTTTATGTACAGTATCATGTCATCTGCAAATAGTGACAGTTTAACTTCTTCTTTACCAATCTGGATTCCTTGTATTTCTTTATTTTGTCTGATTGCCGTGGCTAGGACCTCCAGTACTATGTTAAATAACAGTGGGGAGAGTGGGCATCCCTGTCTAGTTCCCGATCTCAGAGGAAATGCTTTCAGCTTCTCGCTGTTCAATATAATGTTGGCTGTGGGTTTATCATAGATGGCCTTTATTATGTTGAGGTACTTGCCCTCTATTCCCATTTTGCTGAGAGTTTTTAACATGAATGGATGTTGAACTTTGTCAAATGCTTTTTCAGCATCTATGGAGATGATCATGTGGTTTTTGTCTTTCTTTTTGTTGATGTGGTGGATGATGTTGATGGACTTTCGAATGTTGTACCATCCTTGCATCCCTGGGATGAATCCCACTTGGTCATGGTGTACGATGGTTTTGATGTATTTTTGAATTCGGTTTGCTAATATTTTGTTGAGTATTTTTGCATCTACGTTCATCAGGGATATTGGTCTGTAGTTTTCTTTTTTGGTGGGGTCTTTGCCTGGTTTTGGTATTAGGGTGATATTAACTTCATAGAATGAGTTTGGGAGTATCCCCTCCTCCTCTATTTTTTGGAAAACTTTAAGGAGAATGGGTATTATGTCTTCCCTGTATGTCTGATAAAATTCCGAGGTAAATCCATCTGGCCCGGGGGTTTTGTTCTTTGGTAGTTTTTTGATTACCGCTTCAATTTCGTTGCTGGTAATTGGTCTGTTTAGATTTTCTGTTTCTTCCTGGGTCAATCTTGGAAGGTTATATTTTTCTAGGAAGTTGTCCATTTCTCCTAGGTTTCCCAGCTTGTTAGCATATAGGTTTTCATAGTATTCTCCAATAATTCTTTGCATTTCCGTGGGGTCCGTCGTGATTTTTCCTTTCTCGTTTCTGATACTGTTGATTTGTGTTGACTCTCTTTTCTTCTTAATAAGTCTGGCTAGAGGCTTATCTATTTTGTTTATTTTCTCGAAGAACCAGCTCTTGGTTTCATTGATTTTTGCTATTGTTTAATTCTTCTCAATTTTATTTATTTCTTCTCTGATCTTTATTATGTCCCTCCTTCTGCTGACCTTAGGCCTCATCTGTTCTTCTTTTTCCAATTTTGATAATTGTGACATTAGACTATTCATTTGGGATTGCTCTTCCTTTTTTAAATATGCTTGGATTGCTATATACTTTCCTCTTAAGACTGCTTTTGCTGTGTCCCACAGAAGTTGGGGCTTAGTGTTGTTGTTGTCATTTGTTTCCATATATTGCTGGATCTCCATTTTGATTTGGTCATTGATCCATTGATTATTTAGGAGCGTGTTGTTAAGCCTCCATGTGTTTGTGAGCCTCTTTGCTTTCTTTGTACAGTTTATTTCTAGTTTTATGCCTTTGTGGTCTGAAAAGTTGGTTGGTAGGATTTCAATCTTTTGGAATTTTCTGAGGCTCTTTTTGTGGCCTAGTATGTGGTCTATTCTGGAGAATGTTCCATGTGCACTTGAGAAGAATGTATATCCCGCTGCTTTTGGATGTAGAGTTCTATAGATGTCTATTAGGTCCATCTGCTCTACTGTGTTGTTCAGTGCTTCCGTGTCCTTACTTATTTTCTGCCCAGTGGATCTATCCTTTGGGGTGAGTGGTGTGTTGAAGTCTCCTAGAATGAATGCATTGCAGTCTATATCCCCCTTTAGTTCTGTTAGTATTTGTTTCACATATGCTGGTGCTCCTGTGTTGGGTGCATATATATTTAGAATGGTTATATCCTCTTGTTTGACTGAGCCCTTTATCATTATGTAGTGTCCTTCTTTATCTCTTGTTACTTTCTTTGTTTTGAAGTCTATTTTGTCTGATATTAGTACTGCAACCCCTGCTTTCTTCTCACTGTTGTTTGCTTGAAATATGTTTTTCCATCCCTTGACTTTTAGTCTGTACATGTCTTTGGGTTTGAGGTGAGTTTCTTGTAAGCAGCGTATAGATGGGTCTTGCTTTTTTATCCATTCTGTTACTCTGTGTCTTTTGATCGGTGCATTCAACCCATTAACATTTAGGGTGACTATTGAAAGATATGTACTTATTGCCATTGCAGGCTTTAAATTCGTGGTTACCAAAGGTTCAAGGTTAGCCTCTTTAGTATCTTACTGCCTAACTTAGCTCGCTTATTGAGCTGTTATATACACTGTCTGGAGTTTCTTTTCTTCTCTCCCTTCTTGTTCCTCCTCCTCGATTCTTCATATGTTGGGTGTTTTGTGCTGTGCTCTTTCTAGGAGTGCTCCCATCTAGAGCAGTCCCTGTAAGATGTTCTGTAGAGGTGGTTTGTGGAAAGCAAATTCCCTCAGCTTTTGTTTGTCTGGGAATTGTTTAATCCCACCGTCATATTTGAATGATAGTCGTGCTGGATACAGTATCCTTGGTTCAAGGCCCTTCTGTTTCATTGTATTAAATATATCATGCCATTCTCTTCTGGCCTGTAGGATTTCTGTTGAGAAATCTGACGTTAGCCTGATGGGTTTCCCTTTATAGGTGACCTTTTTCTCTCTAGCTGCCTTTAACACTCTTTCCTTGTCCTTGATCTTTGCCATTTTAATTATTATGTGTCTTGGTGTTGCCCTTCTTGGATCCTTTCTGTTGGGGGTTCTGTGTATTTCCGTGGCCTGTTCGATTACTTCCTCCCCCAGTGTGGGGAAGTTTTCAGCAATTATTTCTTCTAAGATACTTTCCATCTCTTTTCCTCTCTCTTCTTCTTCTGGGATCCCTATAATACGGATATTGCTCCTTTTGGATTGGTCACACAGTTCTCTTAATATTGTTTCATTCCTGGAGATCCTTTTGTCTCTCTCTATGTCAGCTTCTATGCGTTCCTGTTCTCTGGTTTCAATTCCATCAATG
Organism: Manis pentadactyla; assembly: GCF_030020395.1. Lineage (NCBI taxonomy): Eukaryota > Metazoa > Chordata > Mammalia > Pholidota > Manidae > Manis > Manis pentadactyla. The sequence continues at coordinate 90,700,458 of NC_080029.1, read as the reverse complement.
GCCTCTTGCATTCTATCCATTCTGCTTATAAACCCTTCCAGAGTTTGTTTCATTTCTGCGATCTCCTTTCTGGCATCTGTGATCTCCTTCCGGACTTCATCCCATTTCTCTTGCGTATTTCTCTGCATCTCTGTCAGCATGTTTATGATTCTTATTTTGAATTCTTTTTCAGGGAGACTGGTTAGGTCTGTCTTCTTCTCTGGTGTTGTCTCTGTGATCTTTGCCTGTAGCTTTGCCTTTTCATGGTGATAGGAATAGTCTGCAGAACTGGGACGAGTGACGGCTGGAAGGACTTCCTTTCTTGTTGGTTTGTGGCCCTCCCCTCCTGGGAGAACAGCGACCTCTAGTGGCTTGTGCTGCGCAGCTGCGCGCAGACAGGGCTTCTGCTTCCTGCCCGGCTGCTATGGAGTTAATCTCCGCTGTTGCTGTGGGCGTGGCCTGGCTCGGGCAGCTACTCCAAAATGGTGGAGTCGCGTTGGAGCAGGAGCTGCTGGGAGGCTATTTATCTCCGTAAGGGGCCTCCCTGCTCCCTGCAGCCCAGGGGTTAGGGTGCCCAGAGATCCCGGATTCCCTACCTCTGGATTAAGTGACCCGCCCTGCCCCTTTAAGACTTCCAAAAAGCACCCGCCAAAACAAAACAACGCCCACCAAAAAAAAAAAGAAAAAAAATTTTTTAATTAAAAAAAAAAAAAGTTTTTAATTAAAGAAAAAAAAAAAAAAAAAGGTGGTCGTTCGTTTTTCTTTATTCTCCGGTGCCAGCCTCAGGCCTCTGCTCACCGGTCTTGCTGCCCTGTTTCCCTAGTATTGGGGTCCCTATCCCTTTAAGACTTCCAAAAAGCGCTCGCCAAAACAAAACAGCAAAAAAGCAAAAAAAAATGGTCGCGCGCTTTTCTTATGTCCTCTGTTGCCCAGCCTCCAGTGCCTGCTCACTCTTTTTGCTGCCCTGTTTTCCTAGTATCGAGCGCCCTGCACTCTGGCCCGGATGGCTGGGGCTGGGTGCTCGGCAGTCCTGGGCTCCGTCTCCCTCCCGCTCTGCCTGCTCTTCTCCCGCCGGGAGCTGGGGGGAGGGGCGCTCGGCTCCCGCGGGGCCGGGGCTTGTATCTTACCCCCTTCGCGAGGTGCTGGGTTCTCTCAGGTGCGGATGTGGTCTGGATATTGTCCTGTGTCCTCTGGTCTTTATTCTAGGAAGGGTTGTCTTTGTTATATTTTCATAGCTATATGTTGTTTTGGGAGGAGATTTCCGCTGCTCTACTCACGCCGCCATCTTCCGCCCCTCCCTAGTTTACTTAATTTTATGTAACTAATACCTGTTCTGCTGAAATCTAGCTTTTTACTAGTTTAGGAGTAATAAAACAGTGAGTATAGATGACAAAAGACTTACAAATGACAATGGTTAAAGATCTGATGAGAGCTTACTGTAAGACAGTTGTCATAAGGAAATTTGGATATTTCTGTAACACAAAACATTCAGTAACAAAGCTTAGCATCATTCCTTTTGACAGTGCTTTCTAGGTAAATATTTATCAGATAAATAAGCCAAATTAGACAAATATTTTCTCCAATGAGAAAAAAATTCCTCTGATATGTTCCAGGGGTCCTCTGGAAAACATCAGAGTTAACTAGAGGTAAAAGCACCTTTTTGAAATTTTTCAACAGTAAGAGCAGAGTAACAGTTTAAGAAAACTTTGTCTTTTTAACTGAAAAAAAAATTCTAATTTTGCTGTGCCCTTGATATCAAGACTCACTTGCTTTAATTTCACATAGCATGACTATATCAATTTTTCTACAAGCTTTCTTCAACTTTCTCTTTCCATTCAGTGTTCTCCCCCTTTAAATAAATAGCTGTACTTAAGAACAATTACTTTTTTTTTAACCCTCAACAAAACGAATTTCCATTCTTTATACTTTCTCTTATTAAAACACACATCTTTAGCATACACAAATATTTTCCATATTATATTAAGTAGTTTTCATTAGAACTTAAGACTATTACTTTAACTTTCAGTAAACACTGAAAAATAGACCACTGTAAACTTACATTAGCATTCTTCAGATTGATACATCTATGAACGTCTATTATCATTTTTGGAAATGTGCTTTACAGCACAATTTCTCATTAGGCACAAAATATGTCTATATAACTTAGCAAACTTTAAGAATTTTGGTTGCCACAAAAATTCTCAGGCTGTTTGCATATATATACACTGTTATACATTGATACAGTATTATTATTAAGATGTTTATTTGGTACACTTGTTTACTTATATTTAGCAACCATGCTAGATTACTTACAAAACTTTTACCAACCATTAGACAAGGTCAAGCTTTTCTTTAAGCATCTTCTTGAAATGTTTAACAGATAACTTCAACTTAAATGACTAAGTAAACTTTGACAGCTGATAAGTATAAGGACATGTCCATTTCAGTTAAACTTAAATTAGCATTAATGCTTAATATTTTTATTAGATTTTCTGGAAGTTTTAGAATGCCCAATTTTTACAAGCACTAGTTTTTAAATCAATTTTTATTAATACCATCCAGAGGTAGGAAAATATTTTTCATTTACACACTTAGACACACAAACATACAAATTGAGACATAATGACTACAGTTAGCAACACTCTTCATATAAAAACATATACACAGACAGACAATCTGATATAAATATTTGAGTTACTGATATTTAATTGCTTTCTTTCTTTTTTAGCTTCTTGTCCGTGGCTTCCAGAACCAGAGGGTGGGAGGAGTGTGTTCCGGTGGGGTAAGAGGGCGGTGGAGGCAGAAGGAGAGTGGGAGGGGGTGGTGCAGCCACCGGAAGAGGAGAGGAGCAGGAAGGCGATGTGGCTGGGAACAAAGGACTTGAAGATGGCAGCGATGCGGGGGAGGACAAAGAACTTAAAGATGGTGGCGGAGAGGGGTGGGGGTAGCGAGCTGAGAGAGGTGGAAGACTAAGGTCCTCCGGTGGATCTAAAATGGAAGAAGGACTAGGCAGAGTAAGAGGCAGCCAATCCTTAACTGGAGATGGGGCCAGGAGATCCTGAGTCGTTGAACACTTAACGTAAAGGTCTGGGTGGGAGCGCAAAGTCCAAAAAGCCTGCACATATGGGATTTCACCCTACTCTCCGCTCCAGCGGCAATAATTAGTCAAGTCGGTGAGGAGGCCAAAATTGAAAGTTCCCTCAGGGGGCCAGCGAGATTGATTGTCCAAGGGCTACTGAGGCCAGGCCTCAGAGCAAAGAAAGACTAGCTTCTGTTTGCCAACTTCCCGGGACAAATATAGAGTAGCCAAATTAGAAATGAGACACCGCAGCGGGGTCTGAGCCTCTGCTTTTGAGGGCTGGTTCCCCATGTCTGTGCCACTCCCCAACTAATCCCGCTGAAAGGAGCACCCAGGATCCCAAGCGTGCCAAGTCAGGGGAGATATCCTGGGAGCCTGGGTGAGGGACGTCTCCCATACCGCAGGGCCAGGTGTGGCCCGGATGCACGCAGACATCTTGGGGCCTGGTTTAGGAATGTCTCCCACACTGCAGGGCCAGGGGTGGGCCGGATGCCTGCAGAGGGTAGGCCGAATGCCCTAACCTGGACATAGCTACGATTTTGAATGGACCAGGTGAAACAGTGTTAGGAAGGGCGACAGACTGGGGGAAACTGAGGGACTCACCGGAAAATAGTCCACGCAAAAGAGAGCAGGCTGAGGTCCTGGGTCGGGGAAGGAGAGGGCAGGGCCGCCGATGGCCAGTTGGGGCCGCACGCTCATGTTCTTTCCTGGGCTTTTCGGCACCAAATGTAAGACAAATTCTATCCAAAATAAGCAGGCGACAAGAGGCAACAAAGGGCCAGGTAGTTTATTTGAGTGCAATTCCCGGGTGATGTTCCCCAGTCTACAGAAATTGAGGCTGGGGAAGTCACACTCAGCAGGGCAGGCAGCAAGTTTTTAAAGAAGGTAGGGGGAGGCAGAGTTTAGATTTACAGCGGCAGGAGGATTGGCTGGCCTAAGGCACATTTTTCAGGTTGGGAGGGGGTAGCAGCCGGGGACTTCGGCACATCATCAGTGTCCGTGGTGCTCACTCCTTCCTCTGGTGCCTCCAACCTTACACTTGCTAAAGAGCAGCCATTGTCCAAAACCCAGGTTGTCCTCCCCTGCCCCATCTCTTACTCAGGACCCTCCCAGACTTCCCTCTATCCAGCAACTGAAGGGTTTATTGCCTAGCATAATAGAGGTTCTCCATGGCTCTGCTCCAGTCCTACATTCTGATTATCAGTGCAGTATCAATTGTAAAATATTTTGAAAATCACTCCCAAATAGAAGTATTTTTCTTCCTTAGGGACAGGAAACTAGGAAAGAGCCAAAAACAAAACCACAAAATAGTGTCAACTGGGATAATAGAGATTATTTATCATTTATTTCCTCTTCATGACCACTCCCCTTCATGTTTAAAAATTCTGCAGGTTTACCTGTGTTCCTTAAAAAAAGCCAAATATAAATACAAAGGACTTTTGTAAAATACTGTTATATCTACTTGGAGAACCTAATAATTATGTTATGAAATAAAAGGCAGGTATTCTAGATCATCAAGGTAAAGCTCTTTGCAATTTAGGAATTCTGAAAAATCCCTGACAAAAATAGTCAATCAAGGTTTTGCTTAAGCAATTCTAGTAACAAAGGGTTAGGGAGTGCACTAGTTTTGGGGATATCCTGTTCCGCACTACACCAGTTAAATTATTAGGAAATTTTTCCTTGGGATATTGATGCCGGAGTTCTTGTTCATGAAGCTGAAGAATGAGCTTCACAAACACTCAAGGTAGGAGAGCAAGGTACAGGCTTTTATTTAGAGATAAAGTGAAAGGACAGAGCTCCCAGGTCATGCCTGGAGGGGACAAGAGAGTCGGTGCATTGTCTAGGGGTTTTATAGGCAATTGAGGATTTTTGAGAACGTGATAAAGAGGCTTAGGGGTGTGGATTTGTACCACCTGTCCTGCCCTCAAGGTGGGCTGGGCTATTGTCTGTTTGCTAGGGGTCTTTCCAGTGAAGTCACAGGTTATGCTGAGATACCCTTGCAGAACACTCAAACATTCCAGGCCAAGTTGCTCCTGGCCTTTTGACCTTTAACTGATCTCACTAAAGATGTCTATATTGTTAGTCTGGTTTCTTTTCCCTAGAGAACTAGGGTGTCCTTGACTTTGCATAATGGTTAACACAGAATTTCAATAGGGACTTCTTGGCCCATTGTTACATTGCTGTGACTGTAAATATTCTGCCCTGCTTTTCCAGAGGCCCTCACCCTACTCTGACTACACCCACAGTCCCTGTCTCAATATGGTGGAATCTGTCAGCCTATCACTTCCATCCATTGTTAATAAATCTTAGCATGTGGAGTGCTGCATTCTTAGGGTAAATTCCTAGAAGTGGAATTCCTGGGTCAAATGGTATTTCTATTTTGAGCATTCTGAGGAACCTCCATACTGCTTTACACAATGGTTGAACTAATTTACATTCCCACCAGCAGTGTAGGAGGGTTCCCCTTTCTCCACAAACTCACCAACATTTCTTGTTGTTTGTCTTTTCTATGATGGCGATCCTTACTGGTGTGAGGTGATATCTCATTGTGGTTGTGATTTGCATTTCTCTGATGACAAGTGATGTGGAGCATCTTTTCATGTGCCTGTTGGCCATCTGAATTTCTTCTTTAGAGAACTGTCTATTCAGCTCCTCTGCCCATTTTTTAATTGGATTATTTGCTTTTTTTTGTTGTTGACGTGTGTGAGCTCTTTATATATTTTGGATGTCAATCCTTTATCGGATCTGTCATTTATGAATATGTTCTCCCATACTGTAGGGTACCTTTTTGTTCTATTGATGGTGTTCTCTGCTGTACAGAAGCTTTTTAGCTTGATATAGTCCCACTTGTTCATTTTTGCCTTTGTTTCCCTTGCCCAGAGAGATATGTTCATGAAGAAGTCACTCATGCTTATGTCCATGAGATTTTTGCCTATGTTTTTTTCTAAGAGTTTTATGGTTTCATCACTTATATTCAGGTCTTTGATCCATTTCGAATTTACTTTTGTGTATGGGGTTAGACAGTGATCCAGTTTCATTCTCTTACATATAGCTATCCAGTTTTGCCAGCACCATCTGTTGAAGAGACTGTCATTTCCCTTCCTCATTGTATGTCCATGGCTCCTTTATCATATATTAATTGGCCATATATGTTTGGGTTAATGTCTGGAGTCTCTATTCTGTTCCACTGGTCTGTGGCTCTGTTCTTGTGCCAGTACCAAATTGTCTTGATTACTGTGGCTTTGTAGTAGAGCTTGAAGTTGGGGAGTGAGATCCCCCCACTTTATTCTTCCTTCTCAGGATTGCTTTGGCTATTCGGGGTCTTTGATGGTTGCATATGAATTTTTGAACTATTTGTTCCAGTTCACTGAAGAATGTTGCTGGTAGTTTGATAGGAATTGCATCAAATCTGTATATTGCTTTGGGCAGGATGGCCATTTTGACGATATTAATTCTTCCTAGCCAGGAGCATGGGATGAGTTTCTATTTGTTAGTGACCTCTTTAATGTCTCATAAGAGTGTCTTGTAGTTTCCAGGGTATAGGTCTTTCACTTCCTTGGGTAGGTTTATTCCTAGGTATTTTATTATTTTTGATGCTATTGTGAATGGAATTGTTTTCCTGATTTCTCTTTCTATTAGTCATTGTTAGTGTATAGGAAAGCTACAGATTTCTGTGTGTTAATTTTGTATCCTGCAACTTTGCTGAATTCCGATATTAGTTCTAGTAGTTTTGCAGTGGAGTCTTTAGGGTTTTTTATGTACAATATCATGTCATCTGCAAATAGTGACAGTTTGACTTCTTCTTTACCAATCTGGATTCCTTGTATTTCTTTGTTTTGTCTGATTGCCGTGACTAGGACCTCCAGTACCACGGTGAATAACAATGGGGAGAGTGGGCATCCCTGTCTTGTTCCCAATCTCAGAGGAAAAAGTTTCAGCCTCTCGCTGTTCAGTATAATGTTAGCTGTGGGTTTATCATATATGGCCTTTATTATGTTGAGGTACTTGCCCTCTATACCCATTTTGTTGAGAGTTTTTATCATGAATGGATGTTGAATTTTGTCGAATGCTTTTTCAGCATCTATGGAGATGATCGTGTGGTTTTTGTCCTTCTTTTTGTTGATGTGGTGGATGACGTTGATGGATTTTCAAATGTTGTACCATCTTTGCATCCCTGGGATGAATCCCACTTCGTCATGGTGTATGATCCTTTTGATATATTTTTGAATTCGGTTTGCTAATATTTTATTGAGTATTTTTGCATCTACATTCATCAGGGATATTGGTCTGTAATGTTCTTTTTTGGTGGGGTCTTTGCCTGGTTTTTGTATTAGGGTGATGTTGGCTTCATAGAATGAGTTTGGGAGTATTCCCTCCTCTTCTATTTTTTGGAAAACTTTAAGGAGAATGTCTTCTCTGTATGTCTGATAAAATTCCGAGGTAAATCCATCTGACCCGGGGGTTTTATTCTTGGGTAGTTTTTTTTATTACTGCTTCAATTTCTTTGCTCTTATTGGTTTGTTTAACTTTTGTGTTTCTTCCTTGGTCAGTCTTGGAAGGTTGTATTTTTCTAGGAAGTCGTCCATTTCTCCTAGGTTTTCCAGCTTGTTAGCATGTAGGTTTTCATAGTATTCTCTAATAATTCTTTGTATTTCTGTGGGGTCCATTGTGATTTTTCCTTTCTCGTTTCTGATTCTGTTGATGTGTGTTGACTCTCTTTTTCTCTTAATAAGTCTGGCTAGAGGCTTATCTATTTTGTTTATTTTCTCGAAGAACCAGTTCTTGGTTTCATTGATTTTTTCTATTGTTTTATTCTTCTCAATTTTATTTATTTTTTCTCTGATCTTTAATATGTCCCTCCATCTGCTGACCTTAGGCCTCATTTCTTTTCTTCTTTTTCCAATTTTGATAATTGTGACATTAGACTATTCATTTGGGATTGTTCTTTCTTCTTTAAATATGCCTGGATTGCTATATACTTTCCTCTTAAGACTGCTTTTGCTGCGTCCCACAGAAGTTGGGTCTTTGTGTTATTGTTGTCATTTGTTTCCATATATTGCTGGATCTCCATTTTAATTTGGTCATTGATCCATTGATTATTTAGGAGCATGTTTTTAAGCCTCCATATGTTTGTGAGCCTTTTTGCTTTCTTTGTACAATTTACTAGTTTTTTACCTTTGTGGTCTGAAAAGTTGGTTGGTAGGATTTCAATCTTTTGGAATTTACTGAGGTTCTTTTTGTGGCCTAGTATGTGGTCTATTCTGGGGAATGTTCCATGTGCACTTGAGAAGAATGTGTATCCTGTTGCTTTTGAATGTAGAGTTCTATAGATGTCTATTAGGTCCATCTGTTCTAGTGTGTTGTTCAGTGCCTCTGTGTTCTTACTTATTTTCTGTCTGGTGGATCTGTCCTTTGGAGTGAGTGGTGTGTTGAAGTCTCCCAAAATGAATGCATTGCATTCTATTTCCTCCTTTAATTCTGTTAGTATTTATTTCTCATGTATTGGTGCTCCTGTATTGGGTGCATATATGTTTATAATGGTTATATCCTCTTGTTGGACTGAGCCCTTTATCATTATGTAATGTCCTTCTTTATCTCTTGTTACTTTCTCTATTTTGAAGTCTATTTTGTCTGATACTAGTATTGCAACACCTGCTTTTTTCTCTCTGTTGTTTGCATGAAATATTTTTCTCCATCCCTTGACTTTTAATCTGTGCATGTCTTTGGGCTTGAGGTGAGTCTCTTGTAAGTAGCATGTAGATGGGTCTTGCTTTTTTATCCATTCTATTACTCTGTGTCTTTTGATTGGTGCATTCAGTCCATTTACATTTAGGGTGATTATTGAAAGATATGTACTTTAGTGCCATTGCAGGCTTTAGATTTCTGGTTACCAAAAGGTTCAAGGTTAGCTTGTTTAGCTACCTTACTGTCTGACCTCACTCACTTATTGAGCTGTTATAAACACAGTCTGATGATTATTTCTTTCCCTTCTTTTTCCTCTTCCTCCATTCTTCATATGTTGGTTGTTTTGTTCTGTGGTCTTTTTAGGAGTGCTCCCATCTAGAGCAGTCCCTTTAACATACCCTGTAGAGGTGGTTGTGGGAGGCAAATTCCCTCAACTTTTGCTTGTCTGGGAATTGTTTAATCCCTCCTTCATATTTAAATGATAATCGTGCTGGATACAGTATCCTTGATTCAAGGCCCTTCTGTTTCATTGCATTAAATATATCATGCCATTCTCTTCTGTCCTGTAAGGTATCTGTTGAGAAGTCTGATGACAGTCTGATGGGTTTTCTTTTGTAGGTGACCTTTTTACTCTCTCTGGCTGCCTTTAATACTCTGTCCTTGTCCTTGATCTTTGCCATTTTAATTATTATGTGTCTTGGTGTTGTCCTCTTTGGATCCCGTCCCTCGGGAGTTCTTTGTGCCTCCGTAGTCTGAGCAACTATTTCCTCCCCCAGTTTGGGGAAGTTCTCAGCAATTGTATCTTCAAAGACACTTTCTATCCCTTTTTCTCTCTCTTCTTCTGGTACCCCTATAATGTGGATATTGTTCCTTTTGGATTGGTCACACAGTTCTCTTAATATTGTTTCATTCCTGGAGATCCTTTTATCTCTCTCTGCATCAGCTTCTATGCGTTCCTGTTCTCTGGTTTCTATTCCATCAATGGCCTCTTTCATCTTATCCATTCTGCTTATTAATCCTTCCAGAGTTTGTTTCACTTCTGTAATCTCCCTCCAGACTTCATCCCTTAGCTCTTGCATATTTCTCTGCAGCTCTGTCAGCATGTTTATGATTTTTATTTTGAATTCTTTTTCAGGGAGACTGGTTGGGTCTACCTCTGCAGATCCTTTCTCAGGTGTTGTTTGAAGTATCTTGGACTAGACCAAATTTTTTTGCCTTTTCATGGTGATAGCAGTGGCTGTAGGCAGGTTGCAGGTGTGTCAGCTGGGAGAAGAAAGTCCTTTCCTGCTTGCTGGATGCCTTGCCCTTCTCCCCTGCCTGTGACGGTTACCCGCACTCCTGGAGCAGCCACCAGGTTAGTCCCCTAAGCTGCTGTGGGTGGGGTGTCCGTCAGAGCAGTGCAGAGCCCTGCAGGGAGTGGCAGGCTTGCCAGATGCGCTCCTCTGTGCTAGCGGCGACCCTGCTGGGCAGCTCTGTGCCAACAGTGGCCTTTGGGTCTGGCCCGGGCGGCTCTGCCTTGGGCTGGGATTCTGGTCAGCTGCAGGAGTGCGCCTGCTCCCTCTGGCTCCGCTGCAGTTGCACATGGGCCTCTACTGGGCTCCTATGGCTCCCCTGCTGCTGGTGCACGAGCCACACCCGGGCTGTTCGGTCGCACCGCTGTGGGCTCACACAAGTCTCTCCTGGTCTCCTCTGGTGCCGTTGGCATACAGATCTGCTCTCAGTCCCTTCTGGCGCCTCTGTCCCCGGTGTGCGCTGCCACTCTCCCGCTACTGGGCTGGTGTTTCGGGGTCTGCGCCAGTTGGAGGAACGACTGGCAGGCTGCTTAGTGCTATGAGGGGCTTCAGAGCTGCACTGCCTCCCTGGGGTTTAGGGCGCCTAAGTTTCCCCGAGATTCCCAGCTGCTGGCTATGTGTGCCACGACAACTTCGTCCAGCTATGGGGACCCTGTCTCTTTAAGACTTGCAGAAAGCACTCTCTTTTTTTTTGTCTCAGGGGCGCCGGTTGCGGGGACCTTCCCACAGGTTTTGCTTTTCCATTTCTTTAATATCCAGCACCCCATGCACCTTGTGTCTGCGTTCCGGGTGCGGATTTCTAGAGCTGGGTGTTTAGCAGTCCTGGGCTTTCACTCCCTCCCCGTTCCGAGTCCTTTCTTCCCGCCGGGTTTTGGGGTGGGGGAGCGTTCGGGTCCTGCCTGGCCGTAGCTTGTATCTTACCCCCTTCGTGTGATGCTGAGTTCTCGCAGATGTAGATGTATCCTGGCTGTTGTAGTGCATCCACTGGTGTCTCCTTTAGGAATAGTTGTATTTATTGTATTTTCATAAATATATATGTTTTGGGGAGGATATTTCCTCTGAACTACTCATGCCGCCATCTTCCCATGATTCCCTTTTCATTTTCTTGATGGTGTCCTTTGAACCATGAAAATTTAAAATTTTGATGATGTCCAGTTTACTTTTTAGCTTGTTATTTGTGCTTTTCGTGTCATATCTAAGAAACCATTGCCTAATCCAAAGTCATGAAAATTCATGCCTTTTTTTTCCTTTAAGTTTTATAGTTTTAGCTCTTACATTTAGGTCTTTTATACATTTTGAATTATTTTTTGTATGTGGTACGTGAAAGATAAATTCTAGCTGAAATAAGCAGTCAACGAGAGGCAACAAAGGGCCAGGCAGTTTATTTGAGCACAATTCCTGGTGATGTTCCCAGGTCTGGCTATCACAGGCCGGGGAAGTCACACTCAGCAGGGCAGGCAGCAAGTTTTTAAAGAAGGCAGGGGGAGGGAGAGCACAGTTATACAGTGGCACGGGGGTTGGCTTGCCTAGGGTACGTGGGGGTCTCTCACTGGCCTTTAGCCAGGTACTGGAAAGTTACCACTACTCTTCTAGCTTGGGGGAGGGCTCTAGTTAGAAATGTTGTCCTATCAGACTCTGGAATGTTGTCTGACCGGAACCTGTTGGTCTCTTCGCCTTGTTTGGTGAGGCCTGAGCTTGTCCAGCAGGCTCACCCCTTCCTCTGGAGCCTCCAGCCTTACAGTAGGGGTGTGAGGATGCAACTTCATTCTTTTGCATGAAGACATCCAATTGCCTCAGTAGCACCACAAAAAACTATTGTTTTCCTCCATTGGATTGTTTTGGTATCCTTGTCAAAGATCAATTGAGCATAAATGTGAGTTTATTTCTGGACTCAAAGTTCTAAGCCATTGTTCTATAGTCTATCCTTACACCAGTGTTGTAGTCAGGTTTGGAATTTGGAAGTGTGATTCCTCAAATTTTGTTCCTCTTTTCTGAGACTGTTGATACTGGTCTTTTAGATCTTGGTGTGTGGTTATTCAATTACCATATTCAAATTGTTATCTTTAAAAATAAAACTGTCAGTTATCTTACTGGCAAAAATGGGTTGATTTGAGAATAGCAGAGTATTAAAATTCAGGACATGCAAGCTACAACAAAATCATAGGTGAGTCCAGAGAACAAAAGAGAGGAACAGTCTTACAGAAGAAAGGATGGAGTTGGGAGGGACTGTTTTTTTTAATTAAAGTGTCATTTATATATATATATATATATACATATATATATATACAGTCTTCTGAAGGTTTCACATGAGCAACGTTGTGGTTACTACATTCACCCATATTATTGCGTTCCCCACTACCACCCCACTACAGTCACGGTCCATCAGCGTAGTAAGATGCTATGGCGTCACTATTTGTCTTCTCTGTGCTCTACTGTCTTCCCCATGACCCCTTACATTATATGTGCTGATCATAATGCCCCTTAATTCCTTTCTCCCTTCCTCCCCACTCAGCCTCCCCTACCAGTTCCGTTTGGTAACTGCTAGTCAGTCACTCATGGAGACTGTTTTAAATAAAAAAATCCACTGAGGTAAACTGGGAGTTTGAAGTACACGGCTTCTAATTGGCTGAGTTGTGATAGTCTCTCATTGGCTGGACTGTTGCTGGGAGTGGAGAAAAATCTTTCTTCTTCCTGCCTCGGCGGCAAAGTAGTGTCCATAGTGGAATACACTGGCAAGATCTCTCTTTCAGTGGGTCTGCAATTGACTACTAGTGGTAGAGTGAAAGAACTCCCCCTCCTGGCCTCCCAATTCCATTTTGGTGAGATATCCTTTTACTAATTTTCACAAAATACAAAAACTATAATTCAGCTCAATTTTCTCCATCTCAACCATATAAATGAGACCTAGCCATATGCTTCACTGAAATCAACAACACTGTACCTATCTCATTAATCTGACATACAAATTTAATAAGGCTTTGAAATAAGTGAAAGAAGAGTAATTTGGCATACTTCTTTGTCAAACACATAAGCATCTTGGTGATTATCAAATTCTTTTCCATGTCTTCACAAACCATATATTGACCTGTCCTAAATTTCTGCTTGGGAATAATGTCAAATAGATGAGTGGATCATTTCTGAAATCTGCCCTTTTCCCCTTTTGCAAACTTTGCTAGTATCTGCCTCTATTTGTTCTCTAACCACCCCCAATATCTGTATCTCCATGATTACAGAGCTACCGGAATTGCCCCTGATCACATGGCCACAGGAGAGGAGTTCACAGAATGCAGTCTTCTTTTGTAAACACAGATTGTATGCTATCCCAGGTTTGTGGTTCTGGCACCACCTCTGCCAGGAATAGGTAGAAGGTAGCACAAAATACATTACAATTTAGCCATGCATCTGATACAATTTAAAGTTTTATTCAGAAATTTATTTAGTTCTGAGGAAACTTTTCATAAAATAATTTAAGTCTCCACAGCAGCTTTCCAAATAATGTGCTGCAGAGGATACATTAATAATGGTTAGAAATTAGCTATTCCACTGTTGGCAGAGAAAAGACCATATCCTCCCTCAAGAATTTGAACACTGTAGAGAACAATGCTTTTTCTCCCACAGTCCATAGGTTGTTTGCGGATGTAATCCTCTAGCCATGTCACCATTTGAGTCACCATCAACCATTTCTTTTTCCAAAATAATAAGGAAAAAGATGTGACATCTATTCACTGCCTCAATAGGGACACATAGTATTAAATTATATAGATCCAGGGGTATCCTGAGTTACATGTAGTATCAGGGATGTTTCCCTTAAGTAAATTTCCATTTTACTTAAAGTTTACACCTATAAACACCAGCATATTTTAGACATTTTCTTGACTTGAGGTCTTTTCTGTAAACTCATGTTGTGATGCCTTCAGGATTCATGAAAATGCTTAGGATTTGGTCTACACTGGAATGTCCACTGAGCTATCTGGTTTTTCGTATGATCTCCTCCCTTGTCAGCTTTGTTGTCAGCATACCCATTTCTAGCAATGTCTCCATTAATATAACTATTCCAATTTGTTAGGGGCTGAATGACCAAATCACCAGTTTATTAGAACTTTAGAGTTGTTTCTACAGAAATCATGTATGTGTGTTTTAGGGAGTAAGAGATTTTCTTGTGACTAAAACTGAAATTCTGGTTAATGGTGCTTGGTATGTATTGTAGCAGCCAAAAGGACTTCTTTGATTAATTATTTCTCTAGGCATTTTATTTCATAAAATAACTAGTTATTATTTCATTCAGGTACTAGATGTAACAATTCACCTACCTGGCTCAGTTCTTGAATAGACTGCAAAGGATGGTGGGAAGTGTCAGGACCATGTTTCCAAATAAACAGTTTTGCTAGTTTTGATGAGAGATCAGCCTCTACTGCTTAGAAAACTGAAGAGTATAGAGAAGACCAAGTCTTCGATTGGCTTATACCTCAGGTAAAGATTTAGGGCAGTTACCCCATCTTAAAAGACATGAGACTCTTCATTGCTATTTGCTCCCTCCCAGAAAGGAAAAGAAAAAGAAACCCCTAAATTGTACTTTCAACTCAAATAGATGTTACACTGATCTGTATTGGCAAATCCCAGTCATCTTTAGTTTGAATTGCTTGTTGACTCAAAGCTAGCCAAAGTAATGTGAATTTAGGGAATTTCAGTTCAGTGATGATGACTTCTTTCTGAGCAATTTTGCTCTCAAGTGTTTAGGGAACAGGATAAATACATGGTTTATAGCCTAAGAAATCCAGCTTGTAAAGATAGTCCTTTCTGAGGCATCTCTGCAGTAAATACCTGCTTTAAGTGCCAAACAATACAATCTATTCTAAAAAGTGTTTTAAATACAAAACTTGACATGATTCTAAAATCAATTTGAAAAAATAAATGACCATAAAGAATATTCTAAGAATACTGAACGTAAAGAAGTATAATTCAATTACTTGTGGCAATTTGGCATTCATTTCTTTTGAAGCCTCTCAAAAGGGTAAGTATATGCCCAAACTTTGATTTAGTAATCCACTCCTGTAAATTGTTTCGAAAGAAAAGTTATGTACAGAAAAGCATTCATTGTATCATTTATAACAAAGTTAGAAACAAGCAAACAAGGTCAATGGTTAAATATTACATCAAGTTGTTAAAATATTATGTAGCCATTAATATAAACAGGAAGAACTGATAACAATATGGAGAAATATTACAATCTGTTAATTTTTTTAAATTGATATAATCTCATGTTATGTTCCATTTTTGTTCAAATGCATGGATAGACCAGAAGGGAACAAAGGAAATAAAATTGGCTAAGGGGTTCTCCTAAAACTGCATATAGTGTTGTCATGTTTTTATAATTTTTGTTTTACAGTATCAGTTACATTTTAGTCACAGATTGGTATACCTGTGGCCATGGTTCCTCCAAAACTGACTGCATGGTGACTGCATCTATCTTTCACCTTCTCCAAATCTTAAAATTAGACTAAAAGTGAAGTAAAGCTGAAACACACAAGCAAGTCATTTTGAATGGACTTTTGAGGCAGAGGGATGGGAAAAGGAGAAGAGGGCATCATGTTGGAGTTTATATGACTGATTCCAGCTATTACTGCTTTGAGTCTGTGGCATGCCACTAATCTGAAAATAAGAGATACTTACACCCTACACAGACTAAGGAGTCACAGAAGCTTGAAGATGCAAAATGCCACATAACAGCTGGGTGCAACCTGTCATTGAGGCTGCACATGCATGAGGGGAAGAACAGCTTAATAACAAGCAACAGACAGGTACAACCCCATTTTTAGGCCTTTTCTACATTTAAGAAGCCAGGGAGTAAAGAAAAGAAAAGGAATGGCCAAGGCTGACAAAGCTGTGCCCAGAGGCATATGGTGCTGGCCTCTAGATGAATGATGGTGCACCTCATATGTTCAGGCAGCAGCAGAATAGACATGAATTTGACAGCACAGACACAAAACTGAGTAAAGGAGACACTGTGATATCAAACTTGAAGAGGGGGATTGAGTTATGTAAAATTCTTGTAAGACACATGGACAAAATCAACACTTATTTTCTTTTAACCACAAGTATTTATTGATGAATTGAAGAATACAATTTTGATGGAACAATAAGGCACAACCGTGGATTAAAACAGTTTGAAATACAGCCAAAGGAGAAAAGAGCCATAATCTTAGGAACTTCAAATATGCAGGTCAAAGAGCCTCTGAAGTACCTCTCTAAACAGATCAGTGTCAGACAATTCTTCCCTTTTATACAATTCCTATATTACATCATTTGATCACAAAGTCAGACTGATACTTCTTCAAGAATTTCTCAGTCTTTTAGTCTTTTAACTTGAGTCATCCAGTCTGGTCACTCCTCTGTTACCCATTCTCCCCATTCCCTTTGCAGCAGTTTTTTTTTTTAAGTCATTTCCTTCCTAAAGTATTGTGAATACCTCTTGGACAGCCTTTCAAAGCTAGGAAACAAGCAGGCAAGCAATGAATCAGAGAGAATCAGCCAAGGGCAGATATATGGATATAGAGACTCATAAAGACAGATGTTAGGATGACAACAGCCTGACTGAGTGAGGTCTACAGTAAGCTGGCTTCGGCAGAGAAGTTGCCCTGGCTTGTGCAAAGGCCTGTAATGTCACCTCGGGTAGTGCCACCAACGCCCAATCCCTTATTTCTAAGGGATTAGTAGTTGTCTGTGAAAGGAGCTAGAAGTCAGTGTAACCAGGCAGCTAATGATACAATACATTCAATGCTTTGGACCTGTATTAGGAGCTGACTATGGCTTCCAGCATTAACATCTACCATGTTTAAAACTCATAGAGAATTTTGTGCAAAACTTCAGGACACTGAGGACAATCTTTAAATATCTTGGACTGGGTTAAGTTAGGCACTTCCATAACACTAATCTTTCTACTTGGAAATGTGAAGTAAAAAACATTCCCGGGCATGTAATACTGAGGCATAAACCACGCTACAAAGGTGGGAATACACAAAGTTTTCAGGGTGACCAGCCTCCTTTTTTAAAAAGCCATGAAAAAGGCCCCAATATTGTCAGAGCAACCATTCAGGTGGTGACAGTGTTCCAAAACCAGGCAAACCTATAGGCATATGGCTATTTTCTGAAGAGTCAATGTATTAACAAAAGCAGCCACATAGGTTTATTATATGTTAAGAATCAGAGGCCAGAGGTAGAGCAAGCTGGGCAAAAGCCACCGGAAGATGTGGCTCTACACCTCTTACCAAGGCCACTACCTTTCAAGAACAGCTTTGACCAATAGCCTTTCAATGACAGAGCAGAGTGCAGGGAACCAAGAGACGGTCACATTCTTCTGAGAGAAGTGCTGGTTACCAAAAAGCTCCTGGAGAGGCAACACCCAGAGACCCATTCAAGAGTAAAGGTAGATAAAAACTGCCAGACCACTGAACTATCCTGCAAAGTCAAAAATACATTTAATGGGCATAGCCTGGCATGCCAGGTAGAAGAGAGGGGACTGAAGCTTAATAAAAAGCAGGGAGACTAGAAAACTAAGTGAATGGTATGTTGGGTGAAGAGAAGTAGGAAGCAAAGGACATAAAAAAAGGATGAAGGAGCATGCCAAAGCCTTGCTGGGGGGAAGGCAGCATGGCCACAGTCCACAGCCAAGGGAAGAGCTTTGCTGGCTGGTTCTTGGCATGATTGGTTTCTTGGACTGGATGGAGGTGTGGCATTCAGCAGCAGAATAGCGGGAGATGATATTTAGATATGGGGATAACCAGTGAATGACACTAAACAGAAAGAGACTGGGTGTACCATTCTGTAATGCCCTGTTTATACACCAAAGGCAGGTTTGTGTCGACAGAACATAGTTGGGGTTGTCATGCAATAGCAGTAGTACTTGGGGGAGAAGGGGATGACGGGGTTGACGTGGGGCTGATGGACAGGAGGACTCTCAAGTTCCAGTTCTTAAATACTAGAAAGCAAGGAATAGTTTGGTCTCAGTCCTTTAGTGAAGAAATCGGATGCTCATTTTTTGTTCTACATCCACCTTCTCCAAAACCTGGAAAAAAATCCTAGTATTGGTTATAAAGTCACAACAGGAGACATACATCCCAAGCTTTATCTGAGTGTTTTTTCCCTTCCCTCCTGTGCAGAATTTAACTTTCAAACCAAGAGGAGGCTGACTGACCTTAACAAATTCTGTGAAAGATATTGCACTGTCCCCATCCTGATCAGCCTCCTGGATGGTCCTGTCTGCAATGCTGCCCAGCTGCTCATCTGAGATATTCACTCCAACCATCATGCGTAGCACCTGCAGGACCAAGAGCCAGGAATTACAGGAGACCTGGTGGTTAGGGGAACTCTTTTACTAAGATTAAAAATAAAGCCAACCCACTCTTTTCCTTTGAGGTCCTCAAATGTAATAGCCAGAAAGCTGAAACCCTTATCTCCTCATCTAGGCCATTCTAGACAATAATGTGAGCAGAACTCTCTGTCAAGGTCATCACAGAGAAAGGCAAAGCCTCAGTGAAGTAGTCCTTTGCATTTTACTCTCCTCCATTCTTTCTGCCTAGAATGTAATTATGATGACTGGTGGCACAGCAGCCATCCTGGGACTGTGAGGTGAAACTATGTGCTATGGATGCCAGAACAAGAAAAGAGAAGAAACCTGGTTCCAAGATATCATTTAGGTTCTGTACCAGCTGGACAATCTATACCAAAGACTTTTCGTTGCATGAGGCAAACTAGTTCCTTATTAGGTTAAAGTCAGTTTGATAGTACTTTCTGGAATCCCACCTAAATGTAGTTTTCTCTGAGGTGGTGCATTAGCCAGCTATTCCTAAAGATGGCCAAGAAACAAAGATCCTAGGTTAAATACTAAAATCTCCATTTTAGAAAAACAATTACATTTAACAGCTGTGAGAACTGTGGTAAAGAGAATTTAACACTGTTTCACCAAATTTGTGTCAAATAGAACAAAGAACCTTCCTCCCAAATTCTGCTCACATCTTTAGAATGTGAATATACTTTGAGAATTGCTACCTTCAGCAAAATAGCAGCTAATGACATGTCTTTAGACAGAGTGAATGGAGGACAGGGTGCTCTGTGATGCCTCACATCACTGTCAGCCACCTCTGTCTTCAAAAGTTAGGAGATGAGCTTTTCCACAAAAAGGCCTTCTAGCCCAGTTGTTCACAGGCCTTTCTTTCCCCAACTCCTTTACATCTTTCTCCAATCTCATGAAACAGATTTTTTTAAAAAGTAAATTACAAGGAGGGGCGGAAGATGGCGGCGTGAGTAGAGCAGCGGAAATCTCCTCCCAAAACAACATATAGCTATGAAAATATAACAAAGACAACCCTTCCTAGAATAAAGACCAGAGGACACAGGACAATATCCAGACCACATCCGCACCTGAGAGAACCCAGCGCCTCGCGAAGGGGGTAAGATACAAGCCCCGGCCCAGCGGGAGCCGAGCGCCCCTCCCCCGAGCTCCCGGCGGGAGAAGAGCAGGCAGAGCGGGAGGGAGACGGAGCCCAGGGCTGCCGAACACCCAGCCCCAGCCATCCGGGCCAGAGTGCAGGGCGCTTGATACTAGGAAAACAGGGCAGCAAGAACAGTGAGCAGGCACTGGAGACTGGGTGCCGGAGGACATAAGAAAAGAGCGCGACCATTTTTTTTTTTGCTTTTTTGCTGTTTTGTTTTGGCGAGCGCTTTTTGGAAGTCTTAAAGGGATAGGGACCCCAATACTAGGGAAACAGGGCAGCAAGACCGGTGAGCAGAGGCCTGAGGCTGGCACCGGAGAATAAAGAAAAACGAACGACCACCTTTTTTTTTTTTTTTTTTAATTAAAAACTTTTTTTTTTTTTTAATTTAAAAATTTTTTTTTCTTTTTTTTTTTGGTGGGCGTTGTTTTGTCTTGGCGGGTGCTTTTTGGAAGTCTTAAAGGGGCAGGGCGGGTCACTTAATCCAGAGGTAGGGAATCCGGGGATCTCTGGGCACCCTAACCCCTGGGCTGCAGGGAGCAGGGAGGCCCCTTACGGAGATAAATAGCCTCCCAGCAGCTCCTGCTCCAACGCGACTCCACCATTTTGGAGTAGCTGCACGAGCCAGGCCACGCCCACAGCAACAGCGGAGATTGACTCCATAGCAGCCGGGCAGGAAGCAGAAACCCTGTCTGCACGCAGCTGTGCAGCACAAGCCACTAGAGGTCGCTGTTCTCCCAGGAGAGGAGGGCCACAAACCAACAAGAAAGGAAGTCTTTCCAGCCATCACTCGTCCCAGTTCTGCAGACTATTCCTATCACCATGAAAAGGCAAAGCTACAGGCAGACAAAGATCACAGAGACAACACCAGAGAAGGAGACAGACCTAACCAGTCTCCCTGAAAAAGAATTCAAAATAAGAATCATAAACATGCTGACAGAGATGCAGAGAAATACGCAAGAGAAATGGGATGAAGTCCGGAGGGAGATCACAGATGCCAGAAAGGAGATCGCAGAAATGAAACAAACTCTGGAAGGGTTTATAAGCAGAATGGATAGAATGCAAGAGGCCATTGATGGAATTGAAATCAGAGAACAGGAACGCATAGAAGCTGACATAGAGAGAGACAAAAGGATCTCCAGGAATGAAACAATATTAAGAGAACTGTGTGACCAATCCAAAAGGAACAATATCCGTATTATAGGGGTCCCAGAAGAAGAAGAGAGAGGAAAAGAGATGGAAAGTATCTTAGAAGAAATAATTGCTGAAAACTTCCCCACACTGGGGGAGGAAGTAATCGAACAGGCCACGGAAATACACAGAACCCCCAACAGAAAGGATCCAAGAAGGGCAACACCAAGACACATAATAATGAAAATGGCAAAGATCAAGGACAAGGAAAGAGTGTTAAAGGCAGCTAGAGAGAAAAAGGTCACCTATAAAGGGAAACCCATCAGGCTAACGTCAGATTTCTCAACAGAAACCCTACAGGCCAGAAGAGAATGGCATGATATATTTAATACAATGAAACAGAAGGGCCTTGAACCAAGGATACTGTATCCAGCATGACTATCATTCAAATATGACGGTGGGATTAAACAATTCCCAGACAAACAAAAGCTGAGGGAATTTGCTTTCCACAAACCACCTCTACAGAACATCTTACAGGGACTGCTCTAGATGGGAGCACTCCTAGAAAGAGCACAGCACAAAACACCCAACATATGAAGAATCGAGGAGGAGGAACAAGAAGGGAGAGAAGAAAAGAAACTCCAGACAGTGTATATAACAGCTCAATAAGCGAGCTAAGTTAGGCAGTAAGATACTAAAGAGGCTAACCTTGAACCTTTGGTAACCACGAATTTAAAGCCTGCAATGGCAATAAGTACATATCTTTCAATAGTCACCCTAAATGTTAATGGGTTGAATGCACCGATCAAAAGACACAGAGTAACAGAATGGATAAAAAAGCAAGACCCATCTATACGCTGCTTACAAGAAACTCACCTCAAACCCAAAGACATGTACAGACTAAAAGTCAAGGGATGGAAAAACATATTTCAAGCAAACAACAGTGAGAAGAAAGCAGGGGTTGCAGTACTAATATCAGACAAAATAGACTTCAAAACAAAGAAAGTAACAAGAGATAAAGAAGGACACTACATAATGATAAAGGGCTCAGTCAAACAAGAGGATATAACCATTCTAAATATATATGCACCCAACACAGGAGCACCAGCATATGTGAAACAAATACTAACAGAACTAAAGGGGGATATAGACTGCAATGCATTCATTCTAGGAGACTTCAACACACCACTCACCCCAAAGGATAGATCCACTGGGCAGAAAATAAGTAAGGACACGGAAGCACTGAACAACACAGTAGAGCAGATGGACCTAATAGACATCTATAGAACTCTACATCCAAAAGCAGCGGGATACACATTCTTCTCAAGTGCATATGGAACATTCTCCAGAATAGACCACATACTAGGCCACAAAAAGAGCCTCAGAAAATTCCAAAAGATTGAAATCCTACCAACCAACTTTTCAGACCACAAAGGCATAAAACTAGAAATAAACTGTACAAAGAAAGCAAAGAGGCTCACAAACACATGGAGGCTTAACAACACGCTCCTAAATAATCAATGGATCAATGACCAAATCAAAATGGAGATCCAGCAATATATGGAAACAAATGACAACAACAACACTAAGCCCCAACTTCTGTGGGACGCAGCAAAAGCAGTCTTAAGAGGAAAGTATATAGCAATCCAAGCATATTTAAAAAAGGAAGAGCAATCCCAAATGAATGGTCTAATGTCACAATTATCGAAATTGGAAAAAGAAGAACAGATGAGGCCTAAGGTCAGCAGAAGGAGGGACATAATAAAGATCAGAGAAGAAATAAATAAAATTGAGAAGAATTAAACAATAGCAAAAATCAATGAAACCAAGAGCTGGTTCTTCGAGAAAATAAACAAAATAGATAAGCCTCTAGCCAGACTTATTAAGAAGAAAAGAGAGTCAACACAAATCAACAGTATCAGAAACGAGAAAGGAAAAATCACGACGGACCCCACGGAAATGCAAAGAATTATTGGAGAATACTATGAAAACCTATATGCTAACAAGCTGGGAAACCTAGGAGAAATGGACAACTTCCTAGAAAAATATAACCTTCCAAGATTGACCCAGGAAGAAACAGAAAATCTAAACAGACCAATTACCAGCAACGAAATTGAAGCGGTAATCAAAAAACTACCAAAGAACAAAACCCCCGGGCCAGATGGATTTACCTCGGAATTTTATCAGACATACAGGGAAGACATAATACCCATTCTCCTTAGAGTTTTCCAAAAAATAGAGGAGGAGGGGATACTCCCAAACTCATTCTATGAAGCTAACATCACCCTAATACCAAAACCAGGCAAAGACCCCACCAAAAAAGAAAACTACAGACCAATATCCCTGATGAACGTAGATGCAAAAATACTCAACAAAATATTAGCAAACCGAATTCAAAATTACATCAAAAGGATCATACACCATGACCAAGTGGGATTTATCCCAGGGATGCAAGGATGGTACAACATTCGAAAGTCCATCAACATCATCCACCACATCAACAAAAAGAAAGACAAAAACCACATGATCATCTCCATAGATGCTGAAAAAGCATTTGACAAAGTTCAACATCCATTCATGTTAAAAACTCTCAGCAAAATGGGAATAGAGGGCAAGTACCTCAACATAATAAAGGCCATCTATGATAAACCCACAGCCAACATTATATTGAACAGCGAGAAGCTGAAAGCATTTCCTCTGAGATCGGGAACTAGACAGGGATGCCCACTCTCTCCACTGTTATTTAACATAGTACTGGAGGTCCTAGCCACGGCAATCAGACAAAATAAAGAAATACAAGGAATCCAGATTGGTAAAGAAGAAGTTAAACTGTCACTATTTGCAGATGACATGATACTGTACATAAAAAACCCTAAAGACTCCACCCCAAAACTACTAGAACTGATATCGGAATACAGCAAAGTTGCAGGATACAAAATCAACACACAGAAATCTGTGGCTTTCCTATATACTAACAATGAACCAACAGAAAGAGAAATCAGGAAAACAACTCCATTCACAATTGCATCAAAAAAAATAAAATACCTAGGAATAAACCTAACCATAGAAGTGAAAGACTTATACTCTGAAAACTACAAGTCACTCTTAAGAGAAATTAAAGGGGACACTAACAGATGGAAACTCATCCCATGCTCGTGGCTAGGAAGAATTAATATCGTTAAAATGGCCATCCTGCCCAAAGCAATATACAGATTTGATGCAATCCCTATGAAACTACCAGCAACATTCTTCAATGAACTGGAACAAATAATTCAAAAATTCATATGGAAACACAAAAGACCCCGAATAGCCAAAGCAATCCTGAGAAAGAAGAATAAAGTAGGGGGGATCTCACTCCCCAACTTCAAGCTCTACTATAAAGCCATAGTAATCAAGACAATTTGGTACTGGCACAAGAGCAGAGCCACAGACCAATGGAACAGACTAGAGACTCCAGACATTAACCCAGACATATATGGTCAATTAATATTTGATAAAGGAGCCATGGACATACAATGGGGAAATGACAGTCTCTTCAACAGGTGGTGCTGGCAAGACTGGACAGCTACATGTAGGAGAATGAAACTGGACCATTGTCTAACCCCATATACAAAAGTAAACTCAAAATGGATCAAAGACCTGAATGTAAGCCATGAAACCATTAAACTCTTGGAAGAAAACATAGGCAAAAACCTCTTAGACATAAACATGAGTGACCTCTTCTTGAACATATCTCCCCGGGCAAGGAAAACAACAGCAAAAATGAGTAAGTGGGACTATATTAAGCTGAAAAGCTTCTGTACAGCAAAAGACACCATCAATAGAACAAGAAGGATCCCTATAGTATGGGAGAATATATTTGAAAATGACACATCCGATAAAGGCTCGACGTCCAGAATATATAAGGAGGTCACACGCCTCAACAAACAAAAAACAAATAACCCAATAAAAAAATGGGCAGAGGAACTGAACAGACAGTTCTCCAAGAAAGAAATACAGATGGCCAACAGACACATGAAAAGATGCTCCACATCGCTAATTATCAGAGAAATGCAAATTAAAACTACAATGAGGTATCACCTCACACCAGTAAGGATGGCTGCCATCCAAAAGACAAACAACAACAAATGTTGGCGAGGCTGTGGAGAAAGGGGAACCCTCCTACACTGCTGGTGGGAATGTAAGTTAGTTCAACCATTGTGGAAAGCAGTATGGAGGTACATCAAAATGCTCAAAACAGACTTACCATTTGACCCAGGAATTCCACTCCTAGGAATTTACCCTAAGAACGCAGCAATCAAGTTTGAGAAAGACAGATGCACCCCTATGTTTATTGCAGCACTATTTACAATAGCCAAGAATTGGAAGCAACCTAAATGTCCATGGATAGATGAATGGATAAAGAAGATGTGGTACATATACACAATGGAATACTACTCAGCCATAAGAAAAGGGCAAATCCAATCATTTGCAGCAACATGGATGGAGCTGGAGGGTATTATGCTCAGTGAAACAAGCCAAGCGGAGAAAGAGAAATACCAAATGATTTCACTTATCTGTGGAATATAAGAACAAAGGAAAAACTGAAGGAACAAAACAGCAGCAGAATCACAGAACTCAAGAATGGACTAACAGGTACCAAAGGGAAAGGGACTGGGGAGGATGGGTGGGTAGGGAGGGATAAGGGGGGGAGAAGTAGGGGGGTATTAAGATTAACATGCATGGGGGGGTAGGAGAAAAGGGAGGGCTGTACAACACAGAGAAGGCAAGTAGTGATTCTACAACATTTTGCTATGCTGATGGACAGTGACTGTAAAGGGGTTTATAGGGGGGACCTGGTATAGGGGAGAGCCTAGTAAACATAATATTCGTCATGTAAGTGTAGATTAGTGATACCAAAAACAAAGAAAAAAAAAAGGGCAGTTCCTGTGTGGTAACCTCCAACGAGTTCTACACAAGGGTATAAAGGGCATATAAAAGTGTAGGCAAAGGGTCTGTTTGTGTTTATACAGAGGATCAAAGCCTAATTGGGCTACCCCGAAAATGAACTAAGATACGATATGAAAAAGAACTTCCAACATCTGCACTCTCTCGAAGACTCATGCCAGAAGATGATCATCAAAAAACCCCAACAAAGATCCACGCACTGCTACAGCTGTAGATGCACTCATCCCACCAGTTCCTGGACTTGCCATGGGAATAAGGAAGGAGATATCTAAGCTGGCCTGTGCATACAGTAAAACAACAAATTTGACTGGATCTATACTGTTGGAACTCAACCAAGAATTTGTAGAAGTGCAAATTGTAGCGCTCCAAAGTCTTACAACTACAGACTATTTACTGTTAAAAGAACATATGGCATGTGAACACTCCCCAGGAATGGGTTGTTTTAATTTGTCTGATTTCTCTCAGACTGTTCAAGTTCAGTTGGACAATATCCACCATGTCATAGATAAGTTTTCACAAATGCCTAAGGTGCCTTAATGGTTTACTTGGTTTCACTGGAGATGGCTGGTAATTACAGATATGCTTTGGTTATGTAACTATACTCCTATTATGTTAATGTGTGTGCGCAATTTAAGTAGTAGCTTAAAACCTATTCATGCTGAAGTTACTCTACAAGAAGATATGTCAAAGAAATAATCAATCTTCCCATGTTTTCTTCCACCTGCTACTTCTATAGCTTTTCTTCTTCCTTCCTAATTACAACCCTTAAATAGAATTCGTGCCTCATATCAAATTAACCGAGTATCATAATTCTTCCAAGTGGTAAAGATACCTCAAGACAAATGCTGGGCATAGAAGCCACAGGGCATAAATATGCAAAGAAGTAAAAAGCTAACCTTTTCAAACAATAAGGCTTCCCTCTCACTTACCAACTTCACATTTCCCTGTATGGCCCCGGAAGATGACTGGTTAGCCAGAGACGGGTAAGATTCCTCAAGGGAGGAACAACCTAAGACAGGCACAGTCGCAGGGGGGCCATCAGGTGAGAAATTGGGGATCAACAGAGGTGAGGCTTAGAACCTCACCCCCCCTGTTCTGAGAGAAATCTTCTGCATACGTGGATGTTTTATTGCCCTGGTCTAGCTTGGATTAACACATAGTCTACAGGCACACACCTGATCATCTACATTTGCTCTCTTACAACACTAAACTATGTTTTCTACCTTTATCTTGTATCTACCTACCACTTCAGCATTTTATTAAAAATAATAATAATAAAGAGAGAAATGTGGTATCCACATATAAATCAAGTATAAAAATCAAATGGGTATTCATATTTGAACTGACTGTTTATAGTTCATAATGCATGAGCAAAACCAAAAGTTTCTGTGATGACTGCCCTTGTACTGTTCACCATGTAACTTATTCACTATGTAAGAATTTGTTCTCCATGTAAGAACTTGTTCGTTATGCTTCAGAAGATTGGAGACTGATGAAAATTAGGCTTGGGGTGGATTAATGATTGTGCATTGAGCATTGACTCCCCTATACAGAATTTTATTGTTGTTAACAACCATTTGATCAATAAATATGAGAGATGCCCTAACAACAACAACCAAGAAAAAGTACACACTTCCAATTGTAAAATAAATAAGCAACCGGGATGTAATGTATAGCATAAGGAATATAGGCAAAATATTGTAACAACTTGGTATGGTGATAGCTGGTACTTAGAATTATCATGTATATAAATGTTGAATCACTGTGTTGTACACCTGAAAGTAATGTAATGTAATACTGTGTGTCAACTACCCTTCAATAAAAAATAATTATCTAAAAAAAAAAAAAAAAAAAAAACACCAAATGAGTATTCATATTTGAACTGACTGTTTAGAGTTCATAATGCATGAGCAAAACCGAAAGTTTCTGTGATGACTGCCCTTGTACTGTTCACTATGTAACTTATTCATTATGTAAGAATTTGTTCTCCATGTAAGAACTTGTTTGTTATGCCTCAGAAGATTGGAGACTGACGAAAATTAGGCTTGGGGTGGATTAATGATTGTGCATTGAGCATTGACTCCCCTATACAGAATTTTATTGTCGTTAACAACCATTTGATCAATAAATATGAGAGATGCCCTCACAAAAAAAAAAAAAAAAAAAAAAAAAGGACAGACTTCCAATGGTAAAATAAATAAGTAACCGGGATGTAATGTATAGCATAAGGAATATAGTCAAGATATTGTAACAGCTTGGTAGGGTGATAGCTGGAACCTCGAATTATGTATATAAATGTTCTACCACTGTGTTGTACACTTGAAACTAATGTAATGTAATACTGTGCGTCAACTACCCTTCAATAAAAAATAATTATTTAAGAAAAAAAAAAAAAAAAAAAGTAAATTACAGGAGGAATTTGAAAAAAAAAAAGGGGGGGTGGGTCCTGAAATACTGATCTGCATCAACATTGGTTATTTTTCTTCACAAATCAATTCTTGAAAATTCGAAGTTGTACATTCTGTGTACAAATGTACACAAATTGAAGGATTAATAAAACAGGCAATGCTAGCAAAATGGTAAATGGCCAAGGCATTTGCCATCTTCCCTGATGGTGTGGCCAGCTAGACAAATCTACCCTCAAATCGCAGCGTCTTCAGATCTCAGTCCAATTATTCTCAAAGGTGTTTTATTTTTAAAATGACATACCTGAATTGTGCATGTGTGCTGTGTGTGTTTAGTGGAGGGAAAGCATAAGAGTGGTGGTGTCTTAAACATCACTCAACCAGTCCATTAATGAAGACATGAGGGTCCAGAACAGGGTGATGCAAATCCCAGCAACCAGCAGCCCAAGCTGTCTGCCCAGACCTCCATGCCCAGGCAATGCTCTTTCCACTGCTCCGTGGTGGCACTTCAGGCTCCAGTCAGTTTGTTAGCAAATGGGACTTTTATTATAACTACCTTTTTTTTTACACTTCATTATAATTTTCTTTTCTTTTTTTTCTTTTGGTATCATTAATATATCATCACATGAGCAACACTGTGGTTACTAGATTCCCCCAATTATCAAGTCCCCACCACATACCCCATTACAGTCACTGTCCATCAGCGTAGTAAGATGCTATAGAGTCACTACTTGTCTTGTCTGTGCTGTACTGCCATCCCAGTGCCCCCACATACATTATGTGTATTAATCATAATGCCCCTTATTCCCCTTATCCCTCCCTTCCCACCCATCCTTCCCAGTCCCTTTCCCTTTGGTAACTGTTAGCCCATTCTTGGGTTCTGTGAGTCTGCTGCTGTTTTCTTCCTTCAGTTTTTGCTTTGATCTTATGCCCCACAAATGAGGGAAATCATCTGGTACTTGTCTTTCTCTGGCTTATTTCACTGAGCATAATACCCTCCAGCTCCATCCATGTTGTTGCAAATGGTAGGATTTGTTTTCTTCTTATGGCTGAATAATATTCCATTGTGTATATGTACCACATCTTCTTTATCCATTCATCTACTGATGGACACTTAGGTTGCTTCCATTTCTTGGCTATTGTAAATAGTGCTGCAATAAACATAGGGGTGCATATGTCTTTTTCAAACTGGGCTCCTGCATTCTTAGGGTAAATTCCTGGGAGTGGAATTTCTGGGTCAAATGGTATTTCTATTTTTAGTTTTTTTAGGAACCTCCATACTGCTTTCCACAATGGTTGAACTAATTTACATTCCCACCAGCAGCGTAGGAGGGTTCCCCTTTCTCCACATTCTCACCAACATTTGTTATGTTACCATTTGTCTTTTGGATGTTGGCCATCCTAACTGGTGTGAGGTGATATCTCATTGTGGTTTTAATTTGCATTTCTCTGATAATTAGCAATGTGGAGAATGTTTTTATGTGCCTGTTGGCCATCTGAATTTCTTCTTTGGAGAAGTGTCTGTTCATATCCTCTGCCCATTTTTTAATAGGGTTATTTGCTTTTTGGTTGTTGAGGTATGTGTGTTCTTTATATATTTTGGATGTTAACCCCTTGTCGGATATGTCATTTACAAATATATTCTCCCATACTATAGGATGCCTTTTTGTTCTGCTGATGGTGTCCTTTGCTGAACAACAGCTTTTTAGCTTGATGTAGTCCCATTTGTTCATTTTTTATTTTGTTTCCTTTGCCTGAGGAGATGCGTTCAGGAAAAAGTTGCTCATGTTGATATTCAAGAGATTTTTGTCCATGTTTTCTTGAAAGAGTTTTATGGTTTCATGACTTACATTCAGGTCTTTGATCCATTTCAAATTTACTTTTGTGTATGGGGTTAGACAATAATCCTATTGCTACTTTTTTAATGTCTGGTGATTTTTTGTATATACTTTTATCAGTTTAAGAAAACTTCTCTCTGTTTTTCTAGACTTTAAAAAAATCATAAATGGTTAAGTTTAATCAAATGCTTTTTTCCTATGGAAAAGACCATTCAATTTTTCTTTAACCTGTTAATATGGCAAAATATATTGATTGATTTTCTAATTTTAAACCCAACAGAATTCCTGGTGTAAACCCACCACTGCTACAACACAGTATCCTTTTTATATTGCTGTATTCAATGTGTTAGTATTTTGTTTAGGATTTTTACATCTATGTGAATGATACTTTTCTTGTGGAGTCTTCACAAGGTTTTCATGTCAAAGTTAGGCTAGCCTCATAAAATGAGTACAGCCATTATCTTTATTGAAATATAATTGATTACAATAAACTGTACATATTTACACTGTACATATTTAAAGTGTACAGTCAGGTAAGTTCTGACATAAGTACACACTTGGAAGCCATCACCACAGTAAGATAATGAACACACTCATCACCACCAGAAGTTCAACCAGGACTTTTTTACAAAAATCTCACTAGGAAAACATGACCACACAGCCTTTTTCCTTAGGATAAACTGACCACAACCTTTTCAAGATCCAAGGAAGACTTAAGAACAGCCTGAGGCCTACTCTAGCAGCACTGACTGCACTCTGGTGCTCTCTCCTCCCCACTCTCTGCTTGGGCTTTCTTTATCCTAGTAACAGAAAAAAAAATCAACCCTCCACTCCAAAAAAAGAAAAGCTTTCTGGTAGCCAGATCTGAGCCAGAGGATGAAAACATGCAACTACAGAATGACTGCCTCTGCTTTTTCTCTTCAGAACTCAGCAGCCCATAGGCAGCAATTTTAATTAAGGTAAATTCTCCTCACTGAAGAAAGACATCCCCAATTCAAAAGCAAAGGATGCTAACACTCCACCGCAGACTGTTTTGGTTTTGCTCAGATACAGAAATATAGGAATACTTTGGGTTGGTCTTTCATGTGGCCTGAATAACCTTCCATTTAGAAAACGTATCAATTCAGTGGATGAGTTCACATTAATGTCAGGGTGAGTGGAACCACTTTACTTTTTTAAATCTATCTTGAAATAGATAAATTTTCCCTTAGGAATTCCTGAATATGTTGGGATCCTAGGGTCCTCCAGATTCATAAATATTAAGAAAAGAAAAGAAAAAAGGGGAATTTCCTCCCCTCATAAACTTGTATTTGGGGGTGGGGTGTGCGAGAAGGGCAATACAACAGGATGAAATGCTAGATGCTGCTAGGACAGGGAATTATCCCCAGGGAGCAACAAAGGACAGTTAGCAGTCAGCTCAGGGAATACTGACCCTACATTTCCTTGACTCTTATGGCAAATCCAACGAAAAACAAAATGATAGCACTTACTGAAGTGTTATCAAATTACCTGGTTGCCCATATGCTGATTTGACAGTAACTGAACTATTTGATCTAAACCATCTAAACGATATTTTAGCTCTCCCAGTCAGCACCTAAAAGACCTTTAGTTGGCTTTTAAAAAGAGGAGACATCTGCAGTGAAATAAGCCAGGCAGAGAAAGACAAGTACCAAATGATTTCCCTCATTTGTGGAGTGTAACAACAAAGCAAAACTGAAGAAACAAAACAGCAGCAGATTCACAGACTCCAAGAAGGGACTAGCAGTTTCCAAAGGGAAGTGGGTAGGGAGGTATGGGTGGGGAGGGAGGGAGAAGGGGATTGAGGGGGATTATGATTGGCACACATAATGTAGTTCAAGGGGGAAGGTAGTATAGCACATAGAAGATAAGTAATGACTCAATAGCGTCTTACTACGCTGATGGACAGTGATTGCAATGGGGTATGGGGGGGACTTGATAATATGGGTGAGTGCTGTAACCACAAGGTTGCTCATGTGAAACCTTCATAAGGTTGTGTATCAATGATATCTTAATAAAAAAAAAATGTAGACATGTGTTTGTGAGAAACCAATGAGGTATTTCAAGTTTCCTCATGTTGCCTGCTTTGCCTTTTATCTAGGCCAGGCCTCTACACACACACACACACACATGAAATAAATGCTTAGTGAGGAAAGGAACATTTTCTGCCCTCAAGAATAAGCAGGCAGGGCCCAAACAGTCATCCACATGCACGGGAGCTCTCCCACATACCTGTAGGAGCTCGTCACGGGAGATCTTGTCATCTTTATCCAAATCATACAGTCGAAAAGCAACTGGTGGGGAAAAACAAGAAGTGAGTGGAAATACGGTACTGTTCTGCCCCTCCTCAGGGAACAAAATGTGTAAAGGACACCAGAGAGAAAACTGACAATGAATTAATATTTTTCGAAGAGCAGTTGCCATTACTTGTGGAACTTATAAAGACACTGTTACATTTAAGAAATTGAGATGCATCTCATAATTGATGGCATCTCAGCTTTGGTGAAATATGGTCCTTCTTCAGACAAATCAGCAAACTTAATAAAAAGAAAAAGCTGAACGTCCTTTTTATCTTAGAATGTTTTTAAAAGCAAACAGAAACAACCTGCAAGTGGTTCTGTAAGTTAGGTCATCTCACACAACCTGTCAAGTCTACCATATGTATGCCACTCAGCAGAAGCCAACAACAGGAGCCACACAGGCACTGAACAGCTGACCACACAAAGTACTGCTTTGGGAAAATGGGCAAAATGGGCAATTTGTGCCAAACTTCAAATAGTTTTTAGTACTTGGAAGTCCTGAAGGTAAAGACCCTTGGTTCCAAATAAAAATGCAAAGAATTTGATAGTCTCCTGGCCTTAACATGTTTCTCTTTAATGAGAGATAAATATTCTAGAAACTATGGTATGTAAGAGAGAATTCAGAAGAGCAAAAACTATTTAGACAGTACCACGTTGCTGCGGGGCTATCAGGTGAACAGTGTGGTAATACTGGACGGTCTCACAGGCACTGGGAGCAATCAGCACACTGAGGAAGGGACCGCCTTGTAATGACAGCTGACTTTAGTGTGGTTCTGAGGCTTCAAATCACTTCAAGTATCCCACTACGATTTTAGGTTTTTGGTAAGGTTCTGTGAATACTAAAAGGCCTAAATCCACTGCTCTAGAGTTATTTAGCTATAAAGATTTAGATATTGTCCTTAGGAACTCACTGTCAGAGGAGAGTGACACACTTTATTCACCTTAATACATTCTAATTCCTATCAGATATGTGAAATGCTGAGGAACAGAGCATATGGCAGATATGTCTTTCTGGTTGTATAAGGTCTTAAAAGACAAACAGAAATCTGATGAGGGGTGGCATTTCAGGTAGAGCTAATACTAGGTACAAAGGCATGAGAACAAGGATGAATACCTGGAAGTTTGAACATCGCCCTTTCCTCTTTCTCTGAATAGGAGTGAGTCCGCTAAAAGTCAAAGTAAAAACTTAAGAAAAATATAACTTACTCATTATAAGGTACATATTAGAATCCTGGAGGGGAAAGTAACTGGGCAAGACTTTGTCTGATATTTGTCTCTTCTCTTTAATTTGGTTAGCTGAGTAACTATCTTTACCAAATTTGAAAATTTATATGCTTAGGAGGTCTGGATTCCAAGGGAAAAGAGACCAGGATCATAAGTGTTCCTAAAGGAATATGTGTTTAATGTATTTCCCAAACATACACACACACTTCTGTATGTGCTGTCATCTTTCTAAAATACCATAAAATGTATTATCTACTAAGCAATCCTTACGGTAGCTTCAGGATGGAAATCTGTTTGCTAAATAACTTACAAACATTTGCTTGTGAATATCTTACTTGGGTACCTGGAAAAAATATATCCCTTTCTCCTAAAGTATTTACAGAAGCCTGAAATGCTAATCCTTGAAATTCAGCTGCCATGGACTGAATGTTTGAGCAATACAGTACCCTGGTTAAGACTCTGGGCCTGCAGAAACCTGACTCTGACACTCACTAGCTATGTGAATGTGAGCAAGTTATGCAACCCTCTGAACCTCAGGTGCCTGAGAGGTGCACAATGCGATGCACAATGAGATCAACAGAATCCACGTTGTACGAGGACTGAATGAGTTGGTACTTTAAGCAGTGCCTGGCACACGGTAAGAGCTCTATTGTCACTTGCCTGCCATCAACCTCTCTGCCCTCCTCTCATACCACTCACCTCTCAATTGATAATGCTTCTTCGTTCTCAGAACACAAGTATCCATTGCTTCCCTCGGGCCTTTACATCACTTGTTCCTTCTGCCTAGAGCTCTCTTCCTGTTCTTTGCATGGTTGGCTCATTCTTAGCTCAGATTTCAGCTCCTCAGACAGGTGTTCACTGACCACTCTTTCTGAACTAGCAACATCCCCCATTGCCTTCTCATCTTCCCTTAGTCATTTCCTTTATAGAAATTGCCAAGATCATAAATCTTGTCTATTCATTTGTCTTTTTACATATAGTCTGTCTCTTATTAGATCATAAGTTTTTTGAAAGCAAATACCTTATCTGATCTATAAGTCACTGTATATTGTGCCTAAAATAGTGCCTGGCATACAGTAATTGCTCAAACACTTGCTTAATGAAAGACCAAAATGAATCTCACTCAAACCTTTACCTTTTAATCAGTTTCTTATTTTAAAACAAAACCATGGTAAAATACAATAACATAAATTTTCCCTTTCAACCCTTTTTAAGTATACAGTGAACTACTTTCACATTGCTGTGTAACCATCACCACCATCCATCTCCAGAACTTTTTCATCTTTCTCAATGGAAACTCTGACCCATTAAACAGTAACTCTTCATTTCCCGTGGGAACTTTCTCTTTATGAATTTGACTATTCCAGGAACCTCATATAAGAAGAATCAAACAATATTTATCCTTTGGTCTATCTTATTTTATTTAACATGAGTAGATTCATCCATGTCATAACATGTGCCAGATTTCCTTTTTATGGCCAAATAATATTCCATGGTATGTATATACCACGTATTGTATATCCATTCACCTGCTGATGAACATTTGGGTTGCTTCCACCTTTGGCTATTGTGAATAATACTGTTGACTGTTGCTTCTTGGCTGCCATCCCAAATTCCACTTCACCAGTATTCCTCATCATCCAAATAAAACCTCTTCATGCAGACTCCTTACTTCCCACATCATTCATTATGTGTTATAAAAACTTAAGCCATTTAAGAGGACAATTAGAATATGGGAAGGGAAGCTTGTGGCCCTCCCCTTGCTTACTGTGCCCTGGGGCACTCTAAGATGGGCTGTGCCTTTCACACAACACATTGTGTATCACTGGTCTGAAGAGGAGAGCACTAAGGAACTACTCCTGGGAGACAGAGCATTAGTACTGTGTGTTTTGGTCTGTGCCTATATAGGTACAGTTTAGACATGATGGTTGCCCTTGACATTCTTTCACTGCAGCATTAAAAAGAAATAAGACGGATTCAAGATGGCAGCATGAGAGCTAAGACAGAGAACTCCTCCCAGAACCACATATATTATGAAAATGTAGTTGATGCAACTAGTCCTGGAAGAGCAACAGGAGGGAGGGCTGAGCCAGACTGCATACACCTGGAGAACAGAGCGGACCTCAAGAAACAGGATCAAGTTGGATTAAAAAAAAAAAAAAAAAAGAATTGCATCACCTTTCCCGTTCTCCTTAAATCTCGATGCTTTTTATTTTGATGCATAATAAATATTGGTATTTAATTTAAAAAAAAGAGAAATAGGATGAAGAATGCTCTTGGAGTTTCTGAAGAGACTGTTCTATGCAGAAGATGGACCAGAAACAAATTTGGTTCCAGAAGCCCACATTTTAAAGTAACATATCCCCTATGAAAGGTAAAGAGCAGCAGATACATTGCTAGGTATAGGATGTTCAATTGCTCTTAGCCATCTTGCTGCTTCCAGCTCTGTGGAAAATTCAGAGAAAACCAACACAGTTAACTCTTGAGCAACATGGGTTTGAACTGTGTGGGTCCACTTAAATGCAGTTTTTTTTCAATAAATATACTGAAAATTTTTTTGGAGATTTGCAACAATTTGAAAAAACATTTTCATTTCTCTAGCTTACTTTATTGTAAGAACACAGTATGTAATACATATAACATACAAAATATGTGTTAATTAACTGCTTATGTTATCAGTAAGGCCTCTGGCCAACAGGCTATTTGTAGTGATGTTTGGGAAGTCGAAAGTTCTATGTGGGCCTTCCACTCCATCGGGTGGGGGTGGGGGTCAGTGCCCGTAACTCCCCAAGTTATTCAAGAGTCAACTGTATATAGATAGAGAAGCAGACATAGAGGACTCCTCCTGTAGTTCTTGATTTCACTGGTTAAATTACATGAATGTAATCCCAACATATGGCTATATTCAACAGAATTCTAATTCATTTTCAGCTTTAAAAGTTGATCTGATCTCTTTTCATAAGGACAGGTCATATAGGGTTAAGGGCCACCCTGTTGACCTTATTTTACCATAATGGCCTCTTTAAAGACCCTGTCTCAAAATATAGCCATGTTCTGAGGTGCTAAGGGTTAGGATGTCAATATATGTAATTTGGGGGGAACAAAATTCAGCCCGTAACATGGGTTTGGTGGGGGGGAGACCAGCCTAGTTGCAGTCTCTGGACCCCTGGGAGAAGGATGGCTCCCAGCAGGCTCCAACACGGCATCTGCTCTTGCAGGGGCAGTGGGCTACACCAGCTTGTGACTCAGAGGCTGGACGAGCCGAGGGTCTGGGATGCGCCTGAGAGGGTGGGAGCCGTCAGAGTGAGTCAGAACCTTTGAGCAGCATTAGCAGTTTCCGCACACGGAAAGGAAATGTGAGCATTTCCCTATTTACTGCAGGTTAGTTAGTTCTCAACACTTAGGAAAGAAGAGCCCCCTGGGGACGCTGTAAATCACTGAAATCCACTCCCCGCCTGGCAAGGGCTGGTGAGAAGAGGTCCCTGGAAGAGAACAAGGCATGCCGGGCCCTGCTCTCCTGCTGGCCACCGCAATCTAAATGCAACGGGCAGTCCAGACCCTTTGCCTGGCTCAGCTGAAAAAAAAAAAAAGTTGATCTGAAACCAAGACTAAAGTAATGGTAAAATTATACACAGCTCTTTGCTGTTAATCTATTTTATCCTAAAAATTGCTAATTCCATGGCACTCAGACCTCTTCCTTTCTAACAGAATCTCATTCACAGCTTCAGGGGGGATATTCTGTCTGTTTGTCTCTGTCTCCCCACTGTCAGATGTGACAGGGAGGCATATAGCCCAACTGCCACTGAGAACCATCACGTGACCATGAGGAGCCATGCCTTTGAATGAAGCTGACTTTAAGGATGGTGGACCAAAGCAATAGAACAGACATCATCCTTGACAAATAATCAACTCTGATGCTTGCCTCACCTGATTTGTAAAATAAGAAAATAAATACATGGCATCCTAACTGAATGAAACACCAAGTTACTATCAAATCCACTAATGCTATTTGGAATATTTTCTTGAGGGTCAGTGTGAATTAATGCACTAAGACCACAGTAATTTACAAAGGAAATGAACTACAAGGAAAGGACCCAATAGATGTGTTGCATAAAATATCTGGATCAAGCTATGGTAATGCAAAACTAAAGAAGTATAATTTTTTTCTTTTCTTACCATTAACTGCTTTTTGAATGAAAGGTCTATAATGTAGAAATTAAAAAAAAACCCACAAGGGGTTCAATTTTCTTTGCCTATTACATGTTTCTTTTTTATTGTGGTAAAATACACATAAAATGTACCATCT
The DNA here is from genome assembly GCF_030020395.1 of Manis pentadactyla. Taxonomy (NCBI): domain Eukaryota; kingdom Metazoa; phylum Chordata; class Mammalia; order Pholidota; family Manidae; genus Manis; species Manis pentadactyla. The sequence goes on along the minus strand of NC_080029.1, from coordinate 90,662,766 downwards.
TAGCCATTTTTAAGTATACAGTTCAGTGGTATTGAACACATTCATGCTGTTTTGCAATCATCACCCCATTCATCCCCATAACTCTCTTGTTGTAAAATGATCACTCAGAATTAGCCTTTCATTTGCATTTCAGTTTATCTGAACCTGGGCCTGATATAAAGAGAGATGTCTTTATATAGGGCCTGGTCCATAGTAGCTGAGGATGGGCAGCTTCTAACACTGTAGGTCTCTTTTAATCATTCATTCCTTCAACATGAAACTCTCTACCTGTTAAACAATAACTCCTCCTTATCCTCTCCCCCAAACCCTTGAAACCACCATTATACTTTGTCTTTATGATTTTGACTACTCTAAGTACGTCATATAAGTGGACTCATACAGTATTTTTGTGACTAGCATAGTGTCCTCAAGGTCATCCATGTTGCAGCATATTGCAGAATTCCCTTCCTTTTGAAGGCTGAATATTCCACTGTATGTATATACCATATTTTGGTTATCCATTCATTCATTGATGGACACCTAAGTTGCTTTCTTGTTTTGGCTATTATGACTAATGCTACTATGAATGTGCACATATCTTCTTGAGAACCTGCTTTCAATTCTTTTGGTTTCATACCTAGAAATGGATTTTCTGGATCATATAATAATTCTATTTCTCATTTTTTGAGGAACTGCCATACTGTTATTCACAGCAGCTGTACCATTTTACATTCCTGCCAACAGTGAACAAGTGTTCCATTTTCACCACATCCTTGTCATTACTTGTTATTTTCTGTTTTTTTGAGATTAGCAATTCTAATGGGTGTGAGGTAGTATCTCATTGTAGTTTTGAGTTCCATTTCCCTAATGATTAGTGATGTTGAGTTTCTTTTCATGTGCTTATTACCTATTCATAGATCTTCTTTGGAGAAATGTCTATTCAAGTCCCTTGTCCATTTTTGAGTTGGGTTGTTTTTTGGGTGAGTTTTAGGAACTCAACCAATATTATCCCAGATATTAATCCCTGATATTAATTAATCCCAGATATTTTGAGTTCGGTTGTTTTTTGGTTTAGTTTTAGGAACTCAACCAATATTATCCCAGATATTAATCCCTTATCAGATATATGCTCTGCCAATATTTTGCCCCATTCTGTGGCTTGCCCACTCTGCAGATAATGTCTTTGGATGCAAAAAAAATTTAATTTTCATAAAATCAAATTTCTCTATTTTCTTCTTCTGTTATCTGCCTTTGATGTCATATCCAAGAAATCACTGCCAAATCCAATGTCAAAAAGTTTTTGTCCTATGTTTTCCTCTAAGAGTTTTATTGCTTTAGGCCTTACATTTAGGTCATTGACACATTTTTAGCTAATATTTTTAATACAGTATTAGGTAATGGTCCAACCTCTTTCTTTTGCATGTGGATATCCAGCTTTCCCAGCACCAATGTTTAAGACAGTCCTTTTCTTACTGAATAGTCTTGGTATCCTTGTCAAGAACCAATTGATCATGTATATGAGAGTTTATTTCTGGGTTCTCTATTCTATTTCATTGGTCTACAGGTCTGTATTTGTGCCAGTACCACACAGATTTCAACGCTGTAGCTTTGTAGTAAGTTTTGAAATCAGGTAGTGTGAATCCTCCAGTTATGTTCTTTTTGAAGATTGATTTGGCTATTGGGGTCTCTTGAGATTCCATATGGATTTTAGAATGGACTTTTCTATTTTTACAAAAATGTCATTGGGATTTTGATAGGGATTGAATTTTAATGTGTAGGTTGCTTTGGGTATTAAATATTAAAACAACTTTGTGATATTGGCGAGGATGTGGAGAAAGGGGAACCCTCCTACACTGCTGGTGGAAATGTAAATTAGTTCAACCTTTGTGGAAAGCAGTATGGAGGTTCCTCAAAAAACTAAAAATAGAAATACCATTTGACCCAGGAATTCTACTCCTAGAAATTTACTCTAAGAATGCAGCAGCCCACTTTCAAAAAGACATATATAGCCCTATTTTTATCACAGTGTTATTTACAATAGCCAAGAAATGGAAGCAATCTAAGTGTCCATCAGTAGATGAATGGATAAAGATGTGGTACATATACACAATGGAATATTACTCAGCCATAAGAAAAAATCAAATCCTACCATTTTCAACAACATGGATGGAGGTAGAGGGTATTATGCTCAGTGAAGTAAGTCAGACGGAGGAAAACAATACCAACTGATTTCACTTATTTGTGGAATATAAAAACAAAGCAAAGCAGAATGAACAAAACAGCAGTAGACTCATAGACACTGAGAAGTGACTGGGGGTTATCATGGGTTAGGAAGGTGGGGAGAGGGTGAGGGGGATAAAGGGGCACAGTAATTCTCAATCATAATATAAGTTGGTCACAGGGACAGTAGTACAGCATGGAGAACACAGCCAATGATTCTGTAACATCTTCCTATGTTGATAGATAGTAACTGCACTAGTGTGCGGAAGCATTTAATAATATGAATAACTATTGAACCACTGTGTTGTATATCTGAAACCAATATAAGATTGTATATCAACAATATTTCAGCAAAAAAGTGGTTAAGATGATAAATCTTGTTATGTGTTGTTTAACACAATTAAAAAAACCCTTCCTTATCAAAATTCTAGTTACTTTCTTATAAGTGTGCTCTAGAATATCTCTGGGATCCAAAATGAGATATGGTTCCCTAGAAATGTGGTTCTCCTTAGCATAGAGTGGGCATTAACATTATTCCCATTCTAAATGATTCATTTCTGTTTGTATGGCCTGGGGTGGAGGCAGGGGTCCTGTAGGCCAGGTAGTCACAGTGGATGTTGGCTTCATTTAAAATTTATCTTTAGATTTTGTTCATACATGTTGGACCTGTGGTCTCTTATATTCATTAAACTTCCAAGTTTACAGTCAAAGTTGCTATATTTACTTATGAAAACTTTGATTTTGAAAGTGATTGATGAGAAAACAATAAAAAGCTCCAAGAGTCCTGCAGCATTCCACTGGGAACCTCATGCTGGTGTCACATAAGTTTACATCTTTAGGTATTCTGACGCATTGCTCCACTATACACAACAGAATACTAAGGAAGATCTAATTAGCAGTCTTCCGGCAATCTATTTTACCCCAACAAATGCCATGAAATGCAAAGAGAAGCACATGAATGAGTTTCTCTGTCATTCTCCCTAATGTAATGTTGGTTTTTTTATAACTTATTTTGGAGTAATTAAGAGATTCACAGGAAGTTGCCAAAAAATACACAGGAAGATCCTGAAAACTCTTTACCCAGCATCCCCTGGTGGTAACTCCCTGTGTAATTATAATATACCATCAAAACCAGGAAACTGACAGTGGTACAATCCACAGAGCTTACTCAGATTTCACTGTGGGTGTGCATGCACGTGTGTGTAGTTCTGTGCAATGTTATCACCTATGTAGTTTTGTGTAACCACCACAACATTCTAGATACAGAGCTATTCCATAGCCACAGGGCTCCAATGTTTCATCCTGTTTAGTGTATAATAAGGATACACACCTATTACTGTACCACAAAGTCGTTTTAACATTTTGTTGAATGTATTTCACTATAATTTGTTTCCTTTATAAGTCTGTGCATTTTATTTTATTCATTCAAAACCATACTGAGATGAGGTCAAGTAGGGTTCATCAGACTCCCAAGGGAATTCATGATTTGAACAAAGCAGAGCCCATGCTGTAGAGGGAATTCAGGCCACAGGTTTGTGTTAGACCTGCTGACTACAGAAGCAAGCAGAGTTTCACAGAGCACAGACTGTCTCTTAACTGCCTTCTCCTTCACTAATTTACTTGGTTCCTGGAAGATCTTTCTTTTCTCTGTGAATTGTTCCACCTGCTGTGGTGGCTACTGGGGCTAGTGGAACACTCTTCAGTATCTAATCCACCAGCTGAGTTGGACACTTACCAAGAATCAGGTGTGTTCACTGTCATAAAACTGTTTGAGCTACTTGTATTTTTAATAAAATTATATAATAAAAAATGAAATGTGTATGTGAAAACAAAAAGACTATTTCTTTGAAAATTAGACTGACTACTTCTGAAAGACTAAAAATTAAATCACTGAAAAAATCCTGTTGCAAAAGTATGGCAGGACAGCTGTAAGAGACTGAGGGAAAAATGTAAACACCAGAAAAATTTTATTCTCAGAATGCTCTATGAGTATCTCTAAGTTCTCTTTCCACTTAAAAGAAACTGCAGCCAGAGACCTTCGACTATACATTATAGATGTGTTCTGTATACAAAATGCCACACAATGCTCATCAGCTGACCTTTACTAAAAACAAAACAAAACAACTCTTCATCCTACATCAAAAGATTGGCCACTGAATGTGTTTTTAAATATTTTAAGGTAAAATAAAATGTTAAACCATACATTGTTTCTATGATTCTATGCTACAGCTGACCTTTTCAAGTATTTATCAACTCCTGGGTCTGACACTGAATAAGGAAATTTCTACTGTATTAGTGTGAGAAGCAGATAACATGTACTAAATACATGCAAAAACTCTTAAAAACATTAAGACACAAGGCTTTATTCCTACCAGCATTTAGTCTTGAAAGAAGTTGGACTTCATTAATAAACATAAAGTATCCAATAAATTTGAAAACAATTCATTAGTCCCATTTTTGTCTATATTTAGTTTGGTTTGTATTTAGGTTTTCTGCTCCTTATTAAGGCACGTGATCTTGTGGTAAAAAAGAACAGTATCTTATTACTTTGGCTCAAAAATCTTCCCTGCCCCATATAACAATATTTACTACAGTGCTTTTCAAACTCTGTATTTGAAATATTAAAAAAAAAAAGAATGAACTCATACTCCTATAGCCAGGAAGATCTAGGGCTATGGGCCAAGGGCACCAAATTCAAAGTTTAAGTATCATGTATCATCTTTCAGATGTAACTCAGGCATTATATTCTATAATTTATCTGCATTTGTTTCAGTATTAAAAAGTCTTTTATTTTGCTTTAAATCATCCAGTAAAAACTTGATGGGCCCCAGGTGTTCTGTGGCTTCACAGATCTCTCTGTATATCACTGTACACCCTTGTAAGAGAAGCTTGGGCCAATTCAATACAAATTCAATTTCAATTTGTGTTGAATGTAAAGAGAAATTTAATTTCAGTTTTTTAGAGAAATGTTACAAGATATTGGGCAATATCATACATGAGCCAATAAGGGCAAAAGGAAATCTAACAAGTTTATCCGAAGAATGAAGGCAAGAGGCATGAGGACAAAGAGTAAATCTTGCACTAACCCAGCTGTCCATCCCTACTTAGGTCACATCCACTATTTATGAAATTCTAAGATAGACTGAGGATCGCCATTATCCTTTACAGGTAGGGCTGGGTCTTTTTCACTGTGTTCATTCTACTGCTTAGCACAGTGCCTGGCACACGGTAGGAATTCAATAAATTATAGGGATAATATTAGCAGCTAAATCATACTGCCAGGCAGTTTGAAGTACCTGACATATATTAACTTATTTAATCCTCACAACATCCCTATGTGAATTCCCTTAAAACCCCAATTTACAGAACAGGAAACTGAGGCCCATAGATTTTTAAGTAAATTGCCCCAAGTCACATGGCCAAAAAGTAGCAGAGCTGAGATTCAAGTCCAGCCAGTTTAGTACCAGGCCTGACCTCTCAATCACTATACTCTTATAAATGCTTGTTCAATGAATGAATGAGTAAATAAATGATCTATAAGAAATGAAAAGCAAACATTTAAGCCGGAAGACTTTCTCTCCTTACAGTGCAGTTTGTTGCTTCGGCTGTTGAGTGGTTCTGGTCCATTCACATCTTTGCTCTTTTCATTATCCTCAATGGGTCGGAAATGAGCCAAAGTTCTCATGAATCCACGGAAGTTTACCTGGTCTTCTCTGATTGGGAAATACAACAAACAAAACACCATGTCAATCAGGGTGATTATTTCTTATAAATTCAATATATTGGCAGAGTTTTAGCTAGACGGGCCTGAGAGTCTATTTAAGAGGTCTCTTTCTCTGGAGAATCAAGAAAGATCTGAGGAATCAAGAAATGTGGAATAAGATTTGAGTCATATGCCAGAACAAACAGGCTGGTGAGTGCATATATTACTGGCAATAATGTCTCTGAGTAAAGAGGAACTAAATACCAATGGCCCACTATCAAGTTTCATTCATTCTGCCACCTATGTCTCCCCTGCATCATGTACACATGAGTATTTTAGGCCTCACAAAATAAGCCTTCATCAAGCTTCACCCTAACCTTCTGAGGTAGGTATTATTATCCCTACTTTATAAATGATTAACTAGACTTAAAGAAGTAACAAGACTTAAGAGGGTCAGTGTCACCTAATGAATTTCCTTACAGCTCTTTACTTGTATATTTTCACAAAGACCATATTGAGTAGAAGCAGGGCTATGTGATCAGGCAAACCAGGACTTGGACTCACTGCTTCAGACTGCAGAGAGCAGCAATTTGCCATTTGAACCCAATGACTCCCTAGCTGCCACCTATGTCTCCCCTGCATCATGTACACTTAGTGATATTTTAAGGATAATATTATCAAAAAGTTGCTTTAAAAATAAAGTTTACTTAAAATTCGAAATGGATTAAAGACCTGAATGTAAGTCATGAAACAATAAAACTCTTGGAAAAAAACATAGACAAAAACATGAGCAACTTCTTCATGAACATATCTCCCCGGGCAAGGGAAACAAAAGCAAAAATGAACAAGTGGGACTATATCAAGCTGAGAAATTTCTGTACAGCAAAGGACACCATCAATAGAAAAAGATACCCTACAGTATGGGAGAATATATTCATAAATGACATATCTGATAAAGGGTTGACATCCAAAATATATACAGAGCTCACGCACCTCAACAAACAAAAAGCAAACAATCCAAAATGGGCAGATGAGGAGGGCTGTACAACACAGAGAAGACAAGTAGTGATTCTACAGCATCTTACTATGCTGATGGACAGTGACTGTAAAGGGGATTGTGGGGGGGACTTGGTGAAGGGGGGAGCCTAGTAAACATAATGTTCTGCATGTAATTGTAGATTAATGATAACAACAACAAAAAAAAATGGGCAGAGTAGCTGAACAGACAGTTCTCCACAGAAGAAATTCAGATGGCCAACAGACACATGAAAAGATGCTCCACATCACTAGTCATCAGAAAAATGCAAATTAAAACCACAATGAGATATCACCTCACACCAGTTAGGATCGTCACCATCCAAAAGACAAACAACAACAAATGTTGGTAAGGATGTGGAGAAAGGGGAATCCTCCTACACTGCTGGTGGGAATGTAAATTGGTTCAACCATTGTGGAAAGCAGGATGGAGGTTTCTCAAAAAGCTCAAAATAGAAATACCATTTGATCCAGGAATTCCACTTCTAGGAATTTACCCTCAGCCCTGTTTGAAAAAGACAGATGCACCCCTATGTTTATTGCAGCACTATTTACAATAGCCAAGAAATGGAAGCAACCTAAGTGTCCATCAGTAGATGAATGGATAAAGATGTGGTATATATACACAATGGAGTATTATTCAACCATAAGAAGAAAACAAATCCTACCATTTGCAAGAACATGGATGGAGCTAGAGGGTATTATGCTCAGTGAAATAAGCCAGGCAGAGAAAGACAAATACCAAATGATTTCACTCATATGTCGAGTATAAGAACAAAGAAAAAACTAAAAGAAAAAAAATAACAGCAGAAACACAAAACCCAAGAATGGACTAACAGTTACCAAAGGGAAAGGGACTGGGGAGGATGGATGGGAAGGGAGGGACCAGGGTGGGTGGTGGAAGAAAGGGGGCATTCCGATTAGCATGTATAATGTGGGGGGGCATGGGGAGGGATGTGCAACACAGAGAAGACAAGTACTGATTCTACAGCATCTTACTACGCTGATGGACAGTGACTGTAATGGGGTTTGTAGGGGGGACTTGGTGATGGGGGGAGTCTAGTAAACATAATGTTCCTCATGTAGCAGTAGATTAATTATACCAAAAAATAAAAAATTAATTTAAATAAATAATTAAACAAAGTTTACTTAGTTAAAAAGCAGTAAGTACATTTTTTAAAATTTGGAAAAAATTTAAAGTAGAAGGAAAATTACCACTCCTAGTTCTACCAACCATCATTAGTATATTTTATTCCAGGAATCTTTCTTTGCTTTAGATAATTATGAACATACTACATATATAATTATATATCCTGCTTTTTAAAACTGTGAAGCATGTCTCCAATAAATATAAACACTTTGAAACATTTTAAATGTCCACATAATAAGTGTGTGGCTGTCCTATAATTTTACTATTCTCTTATAATTGGATAGATTTCCCCCCTATTTTTCATGATCATAATGTTTTGAAAGGCTTCTTTGCATATAAACCTTTTCTGGTACTTTAAATATTTTTATCCTGCCACAGGCTAATCAGCAGCCCTGTAAGAAATAATTGTAAAACTGGAAGAATGTTCTTTAATATTAAAAAGAGTGTCCCATATGAAATAACTACTTATCTAAGGCAGTCATGAAAAGAACAGTTTCCTGCTTCCTATGGCTACCCCAAAATAAATCCTAGTCTTACTGTGAATACATACATAAGTTGAGTCTCTTAAGTGCTAGGTAGACAGACACACAGATCAGAGACATTCTAAAAGTAGAGTTCAAAGGCTAGCTTGTGAGCCCACTATTCTCAAAAGAATGACCTTTAACAGTGACTGTAATGGGGTTTGTGGGGGGTACTTGGTGTAGGGGAGAGCCTAGTAAACATAATATTCTTCATGTAATTGTAGATTAATGATAAAAAAAAGGGGGGGATTACTCCGATAGGATAAAATTAACTGCAAATTAATGATTAATGCATGCTTTACATATCCTTAATTTTGATCTTTTAAAGGGTGTCAGATGATCAGCTATGGAAGTACATTTTTCTGATAATTCTTTCTCTTAAAAAAAAAAAAAGCAGTTCCTGTGTGGTGGTCTCCAATAGGTTCTTCACAATGGTATAAAGGTCATATCAAAGTGTGGGCAAACGGTTTGTTTGTGATTATACAGAGGATCAAAGCCTAATTTGGCTACCCAGAAAACGAATTAAGATACGATATGAAGAAGAACTTCCAACATCAACATCCTCTGGAAGAGTCATTCCAGAAGATGATCATCAAAAAACTTCAGCAAAGATCCTGGCGCTGTTGCAGTTGCAGCTGCATTCATCCCACCGGCTCCTGGACTTGCCATTGGAATGAAGAAGGAAATATCTAAGCTGGCCTGTGCATACAGTAAAACAACAAATTTGACTGGATCTATATTGTCGGAACTCAACCAAGAATTAGGAGAAGTGCAAATTGCAGTGCTCCAAAATCGTGCAACTATAGACTATCTACTGTTAAAAGAACATATGGGATGTGAACAGTTCCCAGGAATGTGTTGTTTTAATTTGTCTGATTTTTCTCAAACTATTCAAATTCAGTTAGACAATATCCATCATATTATTGATAAGTTTTCACAAATGCCTAGGGTACCTAATTGGTTTTCTTGGTTTCACTGGATATGGCTGGTAATTGTAGGTCTGCTTTTGTTATGTATCTGTATTCCTATTCTGTTAATGTGTGCACGCAATTTAATTAGTAGATTGTTAAAACCTATACATGCTTATGTTACTCTACAAGAAGTTATGTCAAAGAAATAATCAATCTTTCCATGTTTTCTTCCGTCTGCTATTTCTATAGCTTTTCTTCTTCCTTCCTAATTACAGTCCTTTAGTAGAATTCGTGCCTCATATAGAAAATTACCGAGTATCGTAACTCTTCCGAGTGGTAAAGATACCTCAAAACAAATGCTGGGCATAGAAGCCACAGGGCATAAATCTGCAAAGAAGTAAAAAGCTAACCTTTCAAAGAATATTGCTTCTCTCTCACTTACCAACTTTACATTTCCCTGTATGGCCCCGGAAGACGGCTGGTTAGCCAGAGACGGGTGAGATTCCTCAAGGGAGGAACAACCTAAGACAGGCACAGTCGCAGGGGGGCCATCAGGTGAGAAATTGGGGATCAACAGAGGTGAGGCTTAGAACCTCACCCCCCCTGTTCTGAGAGAAATCTTCTGCATCCGTGGATGTTTTGTTGCCCTTATCTAGCTTGGATTAATACTTAGTCTACAGGCACAGACCTGATCATCTACATTTGCCCTCTTACAGCACTAAATTATGTTTTCTACCTTTATCTTGCATCTACCTACCACCTCAGCATTTTATTTAAAAAAAAATAATAATAATAATAATAAGGGAGAAATGTGGGATTCACATATAAATCAAGTATAAAAATCAAACGAATAATCATATCTGACTTGATTGTTTATAGTTCATGATGCATGATCAAAACCAAAAGTTTCTGTGATATGACTGCCCTTGCACTGTTCACCATGTAAGAAGTTATTCACTATGTAAGAACTTGTTCACCATGTAAGAACTTGTTCGTTATGCTTCAGAAGATTGGAGACTGTTGAGAATTAGGCTTGGGGTTGATTAATGATTGTGCATTGAGTCCCCTATACAGAATTTTATTGTTGTTAACAACCATTTGATCAATAAATATGAGAGAATCCCTCTCAAAAAAAAAAAAAAACCAATATAAATAAAACTTTCAGAATTTTCAAGAAAAAAAGAATGACCTTTATTTCTTCAAAGTAGGTATACTGCTAATGGAGCAATATCTCATAACAAATATAATTAAGATCTGAGGAATCAAGAAATGTGGAATAAGATTTGAGTCATATGCCAGAACAAACAGGCTGGTGAGTACATGTATTACTGGCAATAATGTCTCTGAGTAAAGAGGAACTAAATATCAATGGCTCACTATCAAGTTTCATTCTTTTTTTAATTGAAGTATCGTTGATATACAATCTTATGTTGGTTTCAAATGTATAACACAGTGGTTCAACAGTTACCAACATTATCAAATCCTCACCTCCTCCAGTGCAGTATCAAGTTTCATTCGTTAAAAAAAAAAAAAAATTCCATCTGTATAGACTAGAGAAGAAACAAAAAACCCAGATGCCAAATATCTGTAACCGATTAGAGCAAGCAGCAGAGGTGCAGCTTGCTAAAAGCACTGCAGCGCTCAGTACTGGCCTCAGCCTCCTCGCATCTCCCTGCCTAGTGTCCTTAGTAACAGATCAGTGGATTTAAGATGGCAGGTGGTAACTGTAGTTACTATAAAGGTGGTTTGGCCTCATAAAATGCCTTTCCAACCAGCTGCTTCTTCAAATAATTAATGGTGACTGGAACTCTGAAAAAAACATGTTGGCAAAATGACTCTGCTAGGTTTACTTTTCATTGCAAAAAGTTTGGACACAAAGCATAGCTGTCAAAGTTCTCTCTGGACAGGGTTCAGTGTTCTGCATGGACTAAAAGAGGAATTAGAGAAACAGAAGAATTCAGCACAACAACCACACCTGAAACAAAAGGGCAATTCAGGGAGAGGAAAAGGAAAAAGTAATGAAGGGTAAGAAATTCAGGTCAACATGAATCTGAAAAGAGCGGGTCTCAGTCTTGATTTGATTGATTCCTGTCTTCATATAAACTGGCTCCTAGTCTTCCCGCCCCCAGTCACTCAAATGTACCGAGTGAAGTGCCCAACTGCTCAACTTGCAAATTACTTTGCTCTCAATTCAGAGTTCTAAAATTTCCTTTCTGGGCATTATCTGATTCCTCTCTGGGCATTTTATCTGATGGTGTCCTCACTGACACTTAGTGTCATTATTAGAACTGGCAACCATGTAACTTTTAAAGTCCTTTGGGTCATAGACAAGTCACAAGGAACCAGGAATGGATTATTAAAGAGATTACTTAAAACAAGATTTAGGCAATGCTTTATTCAGAAAATGGTACCGAATCAAATCAATATTTACTCAGTACTTTAAAGGCAGCGTATTAGGTAGTGAAGCATAACAAAAGCCTAGTTCTACATTAGACAAACCCACATCGATTTGAGAAAGTTTGTGTGATGGGGGAACTGTTTCCTTAGTCAGTGTCATAAAAGAAAAATAAAGGCTGTGGAAATGTTCCAGATTAAAGAAGGTTTAAGAGACATGACAACTGACTCAGCCTGGATCCCATATTAGAGGGGGCAAATGCTCTAAAGGAAATTATAGGATGAACTGATAAAATTGGAATATGAAAAATATATTAGAACAAAATAAATGGGGGAAATGCATGAAGGTGGTCAAAGGGTCTGAACATCCAGTTATAAGATGAACAATTTCTGGAGAGGTACAGCATGTTGACTATAGGTAACAAAACTGTATTGTTGTACATTTCAAAGTTGTTAAGAGAACAGACTATAAAAGTTCTCATCACACAAAGAAACTATGCAAAGCAAGAGATTAACTAACCTTACTATGGCAATCATTTTGCAACATATACACATAACATCACTATGCTGTATACCTTAAACAATGTTATATGTCAATAATATCTCAAAGCTGGAAAAAAATGATAAAATACATGTTTTATATTAATACATTGTAGCTCTTTATAGGTGCTGTAAGTGTAAATTACACACTAAGTTTCAAAGACAACATGACAAAAGAATATAAAATATATTAATAACTAAAATATTGATTACAAGTTGAATAATATTTAGATATATTGGGTTAAATAAAATAGGTATTTTTTATATTTGCCAAGTTCATTTAACTTGTTTATTTTTACTTTTTTAGTATGGCTACCAGACAATTTATAATTATATATGTGGCTTACTTATATATTTATTGGCTAGGACTGAGGGACATAAAGAACACATACAAATAAGGCAAAATATTTACAGTATAACAATAGATAAACCTGTGTACAAGATATACAGGTGTTCTTTGTACTATTTTCCATTTTTGCAACTTTTCTGTAAATCTGAAATTATTTTCAAATAAAAGTTTTTTAAAAGTTTAGTTTCACATCAAAGATAAATGGAGATTAAATACAGAATGTTGAAGATGGGCTTATACCTGTTTAAAATGTGAAGAAGGGTAAAACAGGTGAGATACTCTAGATATGATACTCAATATAGCAAAAGGATGGTGGCCTGAGGTAACCCGACCAACATCATTCTTCCAGATTAGCCCCAGAAAGGGAGCCCAACCACCACAGGGACTCACTCACCCCTCTGGAAAGAAGGCATTGATGATACGGTCTCCCAATGGATTGATGGCGAGTTCTGGAATCCGCTGGAAATCTTCCCGGCTGCCAAGAGAATCACCTTGATTTACAGACCATTGGCCCTTAACATGACTCCTTCAGTCATCCGAGAGTACAACCTAGCAAGAATATTAACTCCTGGAATTTACTTCTGTGACCAATTATCCAAGTAGCTGCAAAGAATAGCACTTTAATAGCTGTTGAGTGTTTCTTGAGCTAACTCAGGAGTGGAAGAAACCAGATTTGACTGTGCCACATTCCAGTGAATTCAGCACTCAGGTTATGTCAATAAACCAACTAACAAGCAAATACTAAGCTGTCTCTGTAAATGATTCCTGGGACATTACCACTTTGTACTTAGTATTAAGTTTGAAGAATGAATAGCAAATGCAAAGTGTAAAACACCACAGAGCTTGAACCGTGGGAGCAAAAATTCAGAGGGGCTTCCTGTACCCTTGGTATGATGATGTACAGCAACTATAAAATGCAAGGAATTCTGAGGTGATATTTATGCCCAAGGAAAGAATAAGATGGGACAAATAACTGATTTTCATACTTCTTTGCCTTGACTCTGGCTTTTTCTCCATTGCTTTATACAGTCTAGAGCTAGAGAAGTATTTAACCCTCAGACATAGCAAGAGCAGTCATCCCCTCACAACTTGGAAGTTATGCTGAAGTGAGTATTAGTTACCATTCACTGTGCACACATCATGTGCTGCCCTGTTTACATACATTATCTCAGTTCTCCAAGCCAACATTTCATCTATACCCTTTTAGAGCTGAGGAAATTGAGTCACTGAGATTAAGGAACTTGCCAGTGACAAAGCTAGTAAGTGACAGAAGGATGGTTTAAATCTAAGTCTGTAAGTCAAAGCACTTTCTTTTTTTTTCTATAAAAACCACATTTCTTTCCCATATTAAACATTCTGAAAGATTCTCTCCCCCAAAATGTTCAACAGTTATTTTTTAAGAAGTTCTTGGCTGATATTCTGTGCCAAAAATATAAGGCTGTATACAACAAATCTGTGCTGTACTCTTCAAAAATATCAATGTCATGAAGGACAGAGAAGGCAGAGGTTTGTTCCAGATTAAAGTGGACTAAAGAGACATACAACTGAACTCAATGCATGATCCTATACTAGGAAAAAAATGCCTATGAAGAACATTACTGAGCTAATAGGTAAAAATGGAATGTGGACCATATAGAATATAGGGATTATATAACAGTACTGTATCAAAATGCTAATATTTCCTGATTTTAATATGAGAATGTTCTTGCTACGGGAAACAAGTCACTGAAATATGTGCCAAAATGTTTGTAATTGCTAAGTCTGGGTATCAGGCATGTGAAAATTCTTTGTATTATTCTTGTAACTTTTCTGTAAGATTGAAATTATTTCCAGTTAAAAAGTTAAAAAAAAAAAAAAGGAATATAAACTCAAATAAATCTGCTTCCTGCCTTCAAGATGTTTACTAACAGAGGAGATAAAACTTAATCCCTTCACCCTCTTTGTACTAAATGCTAATGAAATGTCCCTATTTTACCCAGGAACCTTTCACACTCTGTTTGTCTTGAGGTTTAACATTTACACAGTGGTTAATTAATTCAACAAGTTCATCTCTACCACACCTGGTGGTGACACAGGTGGGAACTGATCTACAGGACTGAGCACAAAGCTCTGAAAGAGTAACTCTGGATTCTAATCATCCTTGATCCTTAGGGTAATAATTTTTATATCAATGAATGAATCAGAAGAAGCCTTTCATAAGATAACTGGTTTGCTTAAAATGTGAAAAGCTAAAGGAAATGACCGAGGTCCTGACTATTTAATTCAACAAAAGTGCTAAGCTGTTATTACATAATTTGCTCTAAAATACAAAGTCCACATTATCACCAAAATGTAGCTCCTCTTGATAGAAGTTAAGAAACAATAACTACTTCCTTTTAAATGAAGATTAAGGCTGATTTGAAGTGCTAGGCCACATACCTCAGTTTAATGTCTAACAAGTTTAAGTAATTGTAGCTGAGAAAAGCCACAGCTTAAATACCAGATCTACTATCAGGTGCTAAGTGCACAAACTAGCCTGAGCTCCTTTAATCTCAATTAAGGATCTAGTCTTAGACTTCCAATATCAATAGAGACCTAAACACTGTCCTCTGACATTTTCAAACTTTACTCTTAGAATTTAGGTTGTATATACAATGTAGTTCTATAAGACCAAGGGAAATAGTATTGATAGTATCAAAATTAAAATGAAAGAGTATAAAAAAGTTTGTAAAATGTTAATATAGTTTATTATTATTAGTTGTTCTATAGTTGAATGGAGATCACCTGGGCAATTTCTCTAAAATTTGTCCACTGATACAAATAGAGAAAAAAAAAATTCTCCAAACAGCCCACACACCACATATGTACAATTCACTGAAATGTAGATTCATGTGTACTCATAAAACAAAATACCAATATTATATTCTACCTCATAGTACATCTAGGGAAATTTTCCTCAAAGATTTTTTAAGAAAATACATTATTACCAATTGTAGGAATGTCTGAGATTCAAATCACATATAATGGAATTCTTTGTGGCCAAAAAATTCCCAATGAAGAGTGGTTTTCCAGACATTCACAGGCACAGGGATTCTTTGGAAAAATCAGAGTTTGGGAGACCTTTACTAACCAGAAGTCTAGCACTCTACACTGATCATCACTATGCAGGTCCCTTTTTTTTAGAGAATCAGCCACACAATTAGCTGCTTACGTTTCAAGGAACCAATGACTTACACATAATGAGGACATTAAAATCTGCTAATAATACATACCTGTGGGAACACATTCAATTAGGAAAATTTTTCCACATTTAAATAATAGAGATAAATCATTTACTGTTTATTTAAGTATATATATATTTATAAACATTGAAATGACAATTTCTATTACTTAAAGCATTTAATTAATACTTAAATGAAATCAATACATTTTTTTGTTTTGGTAATAGAATTCTTTTCATATCAAATGTCAGTAAGTGCTGAATCTAGTTCTTACTAGTTTTAGTGGTATAGGCCTAGATGGGCTTATTTGCAAGACTGCAGCTGACTTTTGGTTGAGGATATAACGAGCACATACACATTTCTCATTCTCTGAAACCCCTGGAATGTCAGCTAAAGGTACACATGGGAACATAGCCATGACATAAACAGTCAAGGTGGGAGGAGTGTACTAATAAACAAGAGGTTTTGACAAATTCTGGAAGTCAGAAAATACATGCAAATACAGTGACAAGTAAATCAGAGTAGAGGGCCCATGAAACAGCTGTGGCAGAGTTGAGAACCAATCTGCCCTGCAGAGTCTCTTGAGGCAAGGCACCACACTCAGAGCTGCCAGGTAAGGGAAGCAGCATTCAGGGTAATTAATTAAAGAACTTTTAAAGAATGGGCCAGCTGCCCTCTGCTGCCAGTGCCCATTCCCAAAATGTAAAACTTTTTGGCTCCAAGATAAAAATGAAGAACTGCTATGAAAAGAAACTGAAAGATCTACCTGGGCAGGGCTTCAACCAAGTGTGGGAGGTTGGCCCACTTGGAACACAGTTCTTTTATTTGGGAAAGAGCAATGCAAATCTGTCCCCTTTTTCCCTGACCACATATCCTTAAGTAAGGTCTACTTGCTCAGAATACAGAGGACTTGAAGTCAGCCCTTCCATCCAGGGAAAGACCTATGGAGAAACAACAACAAATAAACCCATGCCAGTTTTCTACAGTAATTCACCCAGGCTTTTTTGTAAATATGAATGGACAACCAAAGCTCACCAGATACTCTGGGGAAATTAATAGCACAAAAGAGTAGGATCAAGCAATATAGACACAGTTGTAATTGAAGGAACAAAGGAGAGTTCTGAAAGATTCTACTAAGTAACCCCATAGACAGATGATACATTTTTACATTTGTAAAACTAAAATAAGCTACTATGATAGAGCAGAGATCAGAGAACTAGAAGTTTCTTAGAAATTAAAAATATGTGGACTAAAAAGATTTGTCAAAAGGACTGAAAAATAAATTCAGGGATATCTTTCAGAAAACCAAGGAAAAAGGCAAACAGCCAGAAATGGGAAAAGTTGAGTCATGGTGGTCCAATAATAGCCAACTAGCACAAATAATAAGATAAGTTAAAAAAAAGGAGTGGAGAGAAAACAATAACAGAAATAACAGAAGAAAACTTCCCAGCTAAAGAATGTATTTTTGATTTGAAAAGGTTCACCTAAGCCTGAGCAATGAATAATGAAAAATAATCCCCAAATAGGCACATCTTTGTGAAATTTCAGAAAATCAAGAGAACAGGTAACAAAAGACTAGAGGTCACTATTCATCTGAGCACTTGGATGGGTTCTGAAAAGTTCAAGACAGGCCTTGAGTTGAGTTTGCCAGTAAAAGCTGAAGAGAGTTAAATTGCTGTGTATTACAAAAGAATTTAGAGTTCACCAGGAAACTTCCAAGGCTAGAGGGAGTAAAAGAGAAGAGAAGGTTGGGGGAAAAGGGAAGACAATCTAACAAGATGGTCAGATGTTGAAATAACCATTGTCTAGATGCACAGCCAGGGTGAAATCCCTGATAGTGGGTGGGTTCACAAGATGATTTACATATGCTAGTTGTGTACTATGTAGCACAATGGGGTAATTTCTTCATACTCTCAAGGTGGCTTGGGGCTTCTTCCATATTTTAATCCTTACCAGGATGGAGATTTAAGACCTAGGGCTTTGTAAAGCTGAGTACAAAAACATCAGTTAGATACAGGTAACCATGAAATCATAAATTACCCTATCACTTCCCACCACCTCTTCCCTCACCAAGAATTTGCAGAAATCAACACTACAAACCAGCGGACAGTGCCTACTACATCAAAGAGACTCAGTAAGTACCTATCAAATCAGTGAGTGAATACATTGGCTTTCTATAGAGTGTGTTTTAGGAGTTGAGCAAATCTGACTAGATTTTAAGAATCAGGTAACACTAGCTGACACTTGGAAAGTTTTCACCCTAAGGAGAAAAAGCTCCTTTTTTAAAAGCTTTTCCATTGTTTTCCAGCAAACAGTGAAAGCAATTAAAACACATACACATTTACAAATCACCCACCTTCCACAAAGAAAAAAGGACTCAGAACTAATGTGAATTCTGTATCTTTACTTAGTAGTTAAAGCTAAATTTATGAGGAAGATGTAATCCCAAAGTCAAATAAATTATTCAAGTATTGGAACTGAGAGGAAAAAAAAATAGAGATTTCTAGTCTATTTTATTTTTCAAGTAAAAATTTACACAGTCTCTTTAACAAACGGTGCTGGGACAGATGGATATCCACATGTAAAAAAATAAAGTTCGACTCTTATCACACACCATACATACACAAACAATAACTCAAAATAAATAAAAGACCTAAATATAAGAGCTACAACTATAAAACTTTTAGGAAAAAAAAACATAGGGGCAAATCTTCATGATCTTGGATTTGGCAAGACACTGAAAGCACATAAAACAAAAGAAAAACTAGATGAATTGGATTCATCAAAATTTAAAACTTTTGTGCCTCAAAAACTCTATGAAGAGTGAAAAGACAATCCACAGAATAGGAGAAAATATTTGCAAATCATATATCTGATAAGGGTCTAGTATCTAAAATACCAAAAGAACTCTTATAACTCAACAACAAAACAACGATCCAATTAAAAAATAGGCAAAGGACTTGAATAGGCATTTCTCCAAGGAAGATACACAAACAATAAACCAGCACATGAAAAGATGCTCAACATCAACAGCCACTAGGGAAATGCAAATCAAAACCACAATGATATACCACTTACATCCACTAGGATAGTTGAGTGAGAAGACAGATAAGTGTTAGTGAAGATGTAAAGTTTGAACTCTCACACATTGCTGGTGGGAACGTCAAACAGTACAGCCACTGTGGAAAACAATTTGGTGGTTCCTCAATAAATTAAGCATAAAATTACCATATGACCCACAATTCTACTTCTAGGTATATGCCCAAGAGAATTCAAACATACGCCTACACAAAAATGTTCATAGCAGCACTATTCACAATAGCCAAATGTCCACCAACTGATGAATGGATAAACAAAATGTGGGGCATGCATGTGTATACACAGCTACATACAATGAAATATTATTCAGCCATGAAAAGGAATAACATACGTGCTGTAACCTTGAAAACATCACGTTAAATGAAAGAAGCTAGTCACAAAGGGCCACATACCAAGGAAGAATGGGATATGTCTGCTTAATAGGTACAGGGTTTCCACCTGAGGTGATGAAAATGGAATGAGTAGTGATAACGGTTACCCAACATTGTGAATGTACCTACTGCCACTGAATTGTGCATTTTAAAATGGTAAATTTCATGTTGTGTATTTTGCCTCAAAAAAAAATAAAAACAAGAAAAAGCACCTAGTGTGGTCTTTGCCTGTGGTAGGTATCCCATGGCTGTTAACTTTAATGACTGTGCAGCATGATTGTGGTCAATCCCTGCTTCCAGGGATGGCAGACTGCACCCCAAACAAACACAGCCCTATGTATTTGTCAGCATTCTCTAGCTCTTCGGCCTAAGGATTAGCAACTATATTCCTTCCTCCTTTATGCTACATTCCACACCTGTGCCAAAAGTCTTCCAATGAACTCCTAAACCATTTCCTGCCAGCCACCAGAAAGTCAGACAGCTTCACTCTGTTTCAGTCAGTCAACACTGAGGAACAAGGGTAACCAATGGTTTCTACTGAGAGTTTGGTTGGGAGGTGGTAGGTAGTAAGGAGATACTTCACTGGACTATGATAACACAGTTACAAATATAAAATGATAAGGCATTAGACTACTCTAAAATCATATATTTAACTCTAGACCAGGGTTTCTCCGCTTTGGCACTTTTGACATTTATAGCAAAATAATTCTTTGTTGTGGGGGGACGCCCTGTGCATTGAAGGATGTGTAGCAGCCTCCCTGGCTCCACCCACTGGACATCAATAGTATTCCCCAGTCCTGACAAAAATGTCTCCAGACATTTTGCCACCCAGGAGCAAAACAGCCCTCAGTTGAGAACCGCTGCTCTAAACTAAAATACTGAACATCCTATCTAACATTAATACACATAAAGTGATGAACCCTAGGATTGGGTTGGGAAATGAGAGGACAGAGGAGAAAATAATCTAGACCACATTGGGTTGCTACTGCTTAATTTCCTAAAAGCTAATGTTTCCGAAAGGGCTATGGGAAAAACTGAGTAGAGAGGGCTGAAATTCCCAAAAGTGTATTCCTAGGACCAGAACAATGGCAACTCAAACTAAGGGGAGTTGGAGTAAAGCAGCAAGCACCTATTGATAAATGTAATGTCAATGTTGTGCTTATGTAATTCCATTGTGCATTAATGATACTTAAAGAAAAGTGAAGAAATGCTATTGCTCTCCACACGCTGAATGCCCATCATGACTGCCCTTGGGATAATAAAAGCAGCTATTCAGACATTGCCAGACAATAAAGACAGGAACTGCCTACCTGAGAGTCCCATTCTCTCCTTTGTCCAGGCTGGTGAACCGGCTGTAGAGGCGGGTGATCTGACTGTGGGAAACTAGAGAACACAAAGTTAATCTGAGTTGGAGAAATTGCCCTCCACTCAAACTGAACCAGAGTGTGGCCCTTCGGAAGACAGCTGCCTTTCTGGTTCCAGCCCACCATTAAATGCTTCAAAGTGAATAGAATGGAGAGATGTGTCAACTCTAACTCATCTCTAGGTGTCAAACCAGAAAATTTTAAAGCTAAAGAATGAAAGGAGAAAATAAACTAAATCAGGGGGAATCAAAATTGACTTCAGGAATGAAGTCTAGGCTAAATTTAAGACAATGATTTAAATGTCGGGTAGTTAAGATTTAATAAAACAAAGTCAAATTTAGTTTAAGAGGAAACTGTGAATCTTTCACCTTTTAGTATAGAGGCTATGAAAATGCATGCTTTGGTTAAAAATATATACCTACTAAACAGTTTGATGTTTTAGGCTAGCTCTGAATCAGAACTGGGTAGGTAATTTGTATTGAATTAAAGATTGGGGGATATCAAGCAGATTCTATTTGTAAAATATGGTTTACTCCTGCACCAAGCATTAGTGGCTTTATCTTTCCCTGAGGACTGACCTTTGGGTAAAAGATCACCACAGCCTTGGGTCAGCCTCTTCTGTGACTGCATGGGCTCCACTGAGTTCCCAGTAAAGAAATGGGCTCCAAGAAAGCAAATTTGGCAATTTGTAGAATGGTCATGCTATCACTCAACAACTGCAAGGAAGCGATTTTGCTCCTATTTTGGATGAACTCAAGAATAAGCTGGCAATTAAAGTGAGATAATAACTGCAGGTACACAATAAAACTTTGAAAATGCAAAAAGGAATTTCTGGGAAATAGTTTACTCACCTGGCACACTGGAGGTAGGAGGGGGAAAAAGGAGTTAATCAAAGGAGAAAAGAACACAGCTAAAAATGGTGTGCCAAGTGTGGACTTTGCCCTAGCTGTATCTTCAGAGGTTTAAGGGGTGGTTGAAGGAGTTCTGATGGTCATCCTCCTCCCCCAGCTCATGAAACAAAAATCTATTTGCAGTTTTAGGAACAATGGGACAAAGGAAACCGGGGCACAGCAGGAGAAGCAGGAAGTGAGTGGCCCAGAGCTAGGATGAGAGGACATACTACGGGTAGCTGTAAATTCTTCAGCATCAGGTTTCACCCCAAGAGGGCTGTGTTCTGTACTAACTCTTAAGGAGAGCAGAGGGCAGAAAGGGAGGCAGAATCATGCCCTGCCAGGCAGAGCCAGCAAGGGTCTAGGCATGGAAGGTGCCATTTTGGACCTTTCAGCCAGCCAGGCGGGTGAGAACAGCTCATGGAAAGAGTACACCCTTGTGAGGGTCAGGCTGACAGACTTTGATTCCATTCATGGCACCACTGCTTAACAGTCAGGGATGAGTGACCTGGATTGTGGAGAGAACTGAGTCCATGAGAGAAGAGTGCTTGGCAAAGTGTCTGGCACACGCTAAACACTCCAGGTTAGCTATTATCATCATCTTTACATCGTGCGCCTGAAGGTACAGTTTTATTGCTGCACTAATTAATCTTCACTTTTCTCCTGACTCTGCCAGCCACAGCAGTTTTCTTCAGGAGCCTGACCAGTTTACCCTGGCTCTGGCCATGGGCCTCCAAGGCTGCTTGCAACTGTAGCTCCCTTTAGTTTAACAAAAATAAGTCAGTTAAAGAATGACTAACTTTCCCAAGAGATTTTTTTGAAAAAATACAAAATATGTTCACAATATTAGCACCACTCTTTAAATTTCTTCATATACCACCTAATAACAGTCACTTGTATACTTTACACAGTCATAATAGCTTACTTTTCATCTGTTAATTCATAATTTTTTTATATTGCTTTGGAGTCCTTTTTAATAACTGCATATTACATAGTCTATTGGATCAGTTTTAGTACTTACAGGATTATATATTTCAGATTACTTTTCTTTAATAGGCAAAACATCCAAATTGTTTCTTTTTATACTAGGTTTTTTTTTAACTTGAGAAAATAATCCATGCACATGGTAAAAATGTAAATAGTACGAAAGTGTGGACAATGAAAAGCCTTCCTAACAACCAAGTTCCCTAATCTCCCTTGCCAGAGGCAAACACTATTACCAGTTTCTTGTGAATCCTTCTAGAAATTCTGTATGTGTATATATAAGTATGTACAGCTATTTACACAATTTTAAAACTGAAAAGAATATTGTCATATAGTCCATCCCCTTCAACTAACAAATGAGCCATTAGACATCTTTCTAATCTGGATCATCTGAAAGAACTGGGTACTGAAACCTCTTATAGTTTGATTTTCTAAATTCCCATAGGAAGTACTGATACAGCATCACACCCCGTATTTCAGACAAAAAAGAATCAGTTTATGGTTGCTTGACTTCATAATGTACCAATATGTTAAAAATAAACATGTAAATAAGTAGCCAAACACCCATAAAACTGTTATGTTCCAGGACAAATGTGGGCTAAATGGAAATCAGTGGAGAAATGTAAAACCAAATGTCAACTTGTAACACAACTCAATATGGTCACATCTCAATCTAGCTCCTAAATTTGAGAACTAGTGTTATAAGGATAGTTACAAAGAGCTTTGTTAACAACCAAGAAAAGAAGAGAAAGAAGGAAAGAAAACTTTAATATAGGTGCTAAACCCTCTATAAAGTAACCTTTAAGGCACAACCTAACAGCCACGAATGAAGCAGGACAAGTTTCTAGTAAACTGTTCTCACCAGAAGGCACTAGGCTAGCAGGACAGGTGTCCAAAACCTGCACCATTCTTGGCAACCCAAAGGAAATCTCAGAAGTTGACAATTACTCTCAGAAAAGGTTGTGTACATGCACATGCAATGAATGAATGAAGCTATATTTTTCTCCATTGATGGGGAAATTATTTTATATCAGTGAAAGATTACTTGAAAGACCCTGATAATCTTGCTGATTCACAAACCTTTCTATCATCACTACCTCACGCTCAGAGGAGGAAGGCATTTCAGAAAGTGCCAAGCACTAAGGAGGAATGGCAGAGAGAACAAAGATGAAAATAGAGTAAGAAAAAAGCTACAGGCAGATTTCAGAGATATTGCAAGTTCAGTTCCAGACCACTGCAATAAAGCAAATACCGCCACAAGGCAAGTCAAATGCATTTTTTGGTTTCTCAGTGCATATATAAAAGTTATGTTTGCACTATAAGGCAGTCTATTAAGTGTACAATAGCATTATGTCTAAAAAAACAATGTACATACCTTGATTGAAAAGTACTTTATTACTTAAAAATGCCAACCATCCATCTGAGCTTTCAGCAAAGGAATAATCACTGATCACAAATCACCATAACAAATATAATATTAATGATGAAAAATTAA
This sequence comes from Manis pentadactyla, assembly GCF_030020395.1. Lineage (NCBI taxonomy): Eukaryota > Metazoa > Chordata > Mammalia > Pholidota > Manidae > Manis > Manis pentadactyla. The sequence continues at coordinate 90,638,561 of NC_080029.1, read as the reverse complement.
AAATAATGTGAGAATTATTCAAATGTGACACAAAATGTGACATAGAGACATGAAGTGAGCAAAATGCTATTGGAAAAATGGCACAGACAGACTTGCTGGATTCAGGGTTGCCACAACTCTTCAATTTGTAAAAAACACAATGAAGCGAAGCACAATAAAAAGAGGTATGCCTGGATTTTGCCCTTGTCTTTATCTGAAATCTTAATGCAGAACAGATTGATAACCTAGAGAAAGCACTCAGGTGCAACCAAAGTTACTCTAGATAAAAGACTGATAAATTGAAGCCTGCATCCCTAACCATTCCTTCTGAATGCTCCACACCTCAACATTTCCTGTTTTCCCTGGCAGGAGGACTTCAAGAGATAGCCTACTCTTTTAAGGGAACCTACAGATTAAAAGAGACTTAAAAAACATTTTTAAAAAATACCCAATAGCTTATTATTGGAGAAAGCTGAATATGGACTGAATGGTAGATAATATAGATTTACTGTCAACTTTCTTATGTGTGATAATGGTATTATGGGTATGTAGGAAAAAATCCCTATTCTCAGGAGATACATGCAGAAGTATTTAGGGGTGAAAAGCTCTGATATTCCAACTTTCAAATGGTTCATCAAAAAATATACGTAAGTAGATAAAGCAAATATAGCAAAAGGTTAACAACTTTTGAATTAAGGAAGACGGTGTGTGGATGTTCATTATATTAACTTTTCTGTAAATTTGAAATTTTTCATCGTAATAAATTGGGGGGGAAAGTACAGAGCTTTACAAAATCACTTAACCTCAAACCAGCTGACAGTGTTACTTATATGCGCATTTCCACTTCAAATAGGAGCCACAAAACAGCAGGGTCTTCTGTACATACAGAATCTCCAGAAACTCTGGCATAGCAGTTGAGGGCAACTAAGGGGTCCTGCATTTTGAGATAGTAGCAGCCTGAAGTTGTGGAAGTTGTACGTAATGTAACTTCCACTTACTTCCTAGCCTAGGATATTCTTCTCAAGCAATTGCCTTTTTCCAGGCTTGTGCTCTCTTGTCGCACTATGTACAGAGAAACCTACACCTGTTCTATCATCACTACACACTTTCAAACAAACAAAATCTCACCAGCCTGTAAAACTTATTTCCTAAACCTGTTCTATCTACACCCACTCCATACCACATGACACACATCAGAAGCTAGAGACTAAAAATAAAGCAATCTGTATTCATTACTACTACCCATGAATTGTTTCCACAGATTAAGAGGCTATTTTAAAATGTTCTTAAAAAGAAAGGTCTGAAGTAATTCACAGCCAGATTAGCGCTCAGATTAAGTGAACTAAGGGTGGAGATTACAGAAACTTCAAGACATTTATGACTTTCCCCCAATGACAATTTTTATTTAAATGAGCTTTAACTCATGCAAATGTTTAAATGTGAAAGAGGGCAACAGAAGACAGTATAGCAAATATTTTATGCCAACACAAGTATTTTTAGATAGTGTTTTTTAAACTGTTAGAAGCATTAGGATTTCTATTCTCTCAGAAATTTGATTTCCTTAGAATTGGGAAAAATAACATCTGTACTTGATTCCTAATCCAATGCCCTCTGAAAACAGGAAAAATAGAAAATACTGTCACCTCCCCAATTATATCACCCTAGACACAGTTTTTATAACTAGCAGATGCAAATGTATTTTCCCAATAAGAAGATTAATTGTTAACTATGGTTCAAAATAATGGTGAACACTTACCTGGTAGTTATGTAACCCAAACAATATTCTAAGTATTTTACACAATTGATCTCATTTAATCATTATAAGAATCCTATAAAGTAGGTACTATTATTCCCATTTGCAGATGACAAAACTGAGGTTTACAAGAAATTCTTACCAAGGCTTACTTTTTAAAAAACTTAGTATTAAATTTCAAATACCATCTAAACTAGTCACACATGAATTCTAATCAATTAAGATTTACAAATGTTTAAATATAATCATCAATTTCAATACACAGCTTTCATACTGAATATAAAGTCAGTTTTCCCCAGTAATCCTACATTTTCTTACTGGGGAAGGAAGTAGTGTAATATATCCTGTACTTGTTCTTAACTAAGTGTTTCTGACTGATAGCTCCCTAAACTCTTAATGGAGATGAAAATAGGACAAATTCCACTTCTCTATCCCACCCTCAGGCTATATGTTGTTTTTCTTCTTCTAAACCATCTGCATCTTGCTAAAAATTACTGTTTTAAAATTCTGCTGATGGGCACAAACTGGATAAACTGATGTTCCAGGGCAGAGGAATGATGGTGTAGGAGGCTGGTGGAGAATGCTCTTGGAAGCCACCCAAAACACCCTAGGTTCATTTATCCAAATCTAATCCATTCATGCATTTATCAAGACCCAGTGCTCATCCTCCACAAGGACTCTCTCTTCCCTGAGTTCTGAAGCTGGGTGTCACCTCATTTCAGCTACTTTATGTCAAGATGCTAATCCTAATTTTTGTGGGCTTATCTCCACTACCAGTTTGTTGGTGTCTTTTGTCATTATCTGCTTTGAGCACCGAGCATAGTACAGAGACAGTGAAAAAATTCAGTAAGTACTTATTTCACCAGGTTTTCTGGCTCAAAACATACATTGGCACTGGTTGTGGTTGAGAATCTCTCTCAATCTTGATTCACTTTTTGGCAACTAGGACAATAGTCTTCCCTGAAGTAGTTAATTCAGTTCATCTACAAGTTGCACAGTAAAATAACCCAGAGTCCTACAGCAATGCAGGCTCTTTTCAATTGGTCAATTGTAAATAAACTAGAATGAGATTACTGTTCTCTTCATCTTGAGACAAAAATAGCTTTTTCCCACTCTATGGTTTGCATTTCCTCATTATGTAAGTCTTTTTATTTTAAGCAGGGATGTATTAACTCTGGTGTCATCTCAGCCCTAAAGTAGTTCTTATTTTTTTCAAGTATGGCCAGAGGCTATGGCCACAACATGTAATAAAATTGCTGAATCCAGACTGCCTACATTTCTATTCTGGGAGTCAGAGTAAGTCATAAAATGACCATAAGGTCAAGTGCCAAACAAGTACTGCACCTTAGAAACAGCTAACTGCTGTGATTCATCCGGAAGTCATGAAAAGGACTGCATTGGTAGTAGGTGGTGAGTGTATCATCATTAAGGTCTTTATGAAGAAGCTTACTGGCCATACACTAGGAGATGGTGAAAGCAGTAAACCAATCTGACAAAGGGGTGGGGCTAGATAACATCCCTTCCAACTTGAAGATTCTGGAACGCTGAATTTATCAGAAGAACAATATTTAATTGATCTCAGGCCAGCAGGGCCTGAGTAATTCTGTAGTTCCGTCAGCACCCTTCAGTATTACCTGCATAGAGGCCATTGAGTTACTTACTGGTCACCTCATTATCAAAGACAGGTATCATAAGGACACAGCTCAGAAGCTGTGTAATGTAAAATACAAGAGTCATAATGCATTACTGAGAAGAGAAAATAATGTATGCATTATCAAAGGCTATACAAATGTGTGATGGTATTTTACAGAGCACCTGAATTTCCAAAGCCCTGTTGTCCCTTTGTTTAGGTTAATGAGGGAAAGACTGAACAATAAAACAGTCGGTTCCTAGTACAAATTCACACTGAGATTTTTGGAGACATTCTATTTCTACAGCGACTGCATAAAATACACCACCGTAGTAGAAAATCATTATATCTGAAATTAGGACAACAAGCACCCTATTAAAAAACGGGTGGTCACAGTATCTGTGCTTTTTCTCCACAAGTTCAGAGTGAAAGAAGAATTAAAGAACTCTCAGACTCTCAAACCCCTGATTCTGTAAAGGTCTCCTGTCAACAGGTCATGTCTTCCAAAGCCTTACTATACAATCTTGATTTCTGAGTTTATTTTTCCAGTTGTGGCAATAATTTGTTTGTGATTTCCCACGGTTGTCAGGGGTTTTAAGTCCTTGCCCAGAAACGTCACAGGAACGGTGTGTTTTCTTCAGGATCCATCCAGAGTTCCTGAATTTGAGGTTGGTGCAAGAAAAAATTAAGGAAAGGAGTTCGGGACCTTCCGGGAGCAGGAGAACCAGCAAAGAGCGGTGTCTGTGCTCTACGAGTGATCGCGACTCCCACCTTTGCGGGGAAGGGCAGCCCCACAAGAGCCAGACCCCTGCTCAAGGAAGCTGTAACTGGAAGAACAGGTCCTCCAGCCCTCGGCCCCGACGCTCCTGGGCTGGAGGCTGCCCAGGACCCTAGCAAACTCCCGGCACCCCAGGTCCGAACCTCAGCCACAGCCGGTCCTGAGGCCGGCGGGAGACGTCCGGCCGCGTTCCCACCCCCTACCCGAACTCACAGCCAGTCTCCTTCTTGATCTCCTCGAGCTCTTCGTCCCGCAGTAACGTGGAGGCCCGAGACCCCATCACCGGGCCGGAGCTCCTCCGCGAGCAGGGGCGCCTGACGCGACGGCGGCGGCGGGAAGGAGACAGGAAGGGGAGAAGGGCCCACGGGTCAAGAAGCGAGAGCGCAGTGTTCCTAGTGCGGACGCGGGAAGGAACCCAGGTCTGGCGAGTGGGGGAGGGCAGCTCCAAAGACCAGCCAATTAAGAGCGAGGCGGCGCCCGGCGCAGGAGCCAACGTCGGCTCTCCGAGCTCCAGCCCCTAAATGAATCAGCCACGCGCCGGACTGGGTCTTGCTAAAGACAGGCTACGCCCCCGGAACCGTGGTGCCACCGGTCTTAAAAGGGCAATGCCACCGTGGCCCCAGCTACATCAGTTAAAAGGGCAACGTCATCGACCCAGCGTTTTACAAAAAACAAAGCAGCGGCAGGCACAGTAGACGACCCGTTTCTCATAGAACTCTAACACTAGGAATCCCACCGTAAAGGCGGCACGGATTGTGCAAACAATAAAAATAGACAAAACGTTGCTCAGGTGTCGCTAAGGTGTGTCTCTTGGGAACTGCATGCTGGGACTTGCTCGTCCCTGTTTTTCTGGGCGGCCCTCTCTCCTCCTGGACGCAGGGGGCGCTCGGGAGCCGGCCTCAGGGCCGCTGGCCGATTGGCTCCTCGGGAAACAGCGGACTTCTTCCTTGGTCCTGCTGGCGTCCGCTTCGCCACGCGGGGGTCCCGCGAAGCCCGCTTTTCCCAGGTTTGGGGACCGTCCTTTGATAACCGCCACCGCGGGCTTGGAACTTCCCGAGGGTTCTTCCTGAACAGCAATCCCCCCTTTTTTTTAGTTCAAAACTGAAGCTCGAGGAACTCACCATTTGGCTGAAATTGGGACAGGCTTTCCCAAACTTACTTCGGAAAAAATAGCCTAAAAGCAGAGAAGTGAATTCCTAGCGTATGGCCCGCCGTTTATTTGAAGTTTCTTGTTTTGCCTTAGAAATGAGAAGTTTGCATTTTATTCTTCTGTCGTATTTTTATTTTCTTGAAAACGTTTAAAGCCATCCGTTAAATTAGTATACCCTCTAGGGTGAACTATTAATTTTCCTGTGGGTTCAATGCCTTTACACCGCCTTCCACCCCCTCGAGTGTTACTTGTGTATACAATCGGTTTGAGATAGGAAATAATCAAATTGTGACCCTTGTCACTTAGCACCTAAGCTAGTTTTAAGATTCACCTAAGGCTTTGTGTGAGGCCGAGGTTATAGTCTGAGTTGTTTTCTTGATTAACCTACTCGTCTGACCTAGTGACATCCGTCCGCCTTCGTATGCGGAGTGTGGCACTTTGGATGTGTTCCTTTAGAAGCCACAGAAGCTTTTTATCATGCGAGTTTGGGTATGGTAGACCAACTTTGATCCCAGCTACATGAATGTCCCTTTTCTGAGTCTCCCTTGATGCTCATCTCTAGATCCTAACCTTACTACTTTTTCCTTCCTTATCTTGGTTCTTAACCTTTCGCAGCTGTCCTGTCAAAGCTTTCTTTGCTTTTTGTTAATGTTTTTCTGATTAATGTTTCTTAAATTTCCTTATTGTCCAAGCACTACATAAACTTTTATGTATCTTTTAAAAATACAATTTTTGCCTCTATTAAGGACTGTTTTTTCCAGTTTTATGTCCTCTTTTGTTTCTGTAAAAATTTCCCGGTAGCCTGGTGAATTGACTTGAACAAAAAAGGATGATTTTCTCAGATATGATCGTGACTTGTTTTATGGTCTCCCTGGATGCTTAACAGTTGGTCTTGCACTGGACTACACACATTCTCCACTGGGGACCTGGTTTTAGTTTAGGTTCCTTTTACCTTCTAGCTGTGTGACTCTGGGCAGGTGTCCTTAGTCTTTAAGCCTCAGTTTCCACATTTGTAAATTAGGTAATGGTTGTTGGAGGCAACAATATTTGTGAAAGCACTTGCTAGACCTTAAAATATAAAAATACTAGTTGTCTGGCTCAAAGTAACCTCTCATCTCCATCCTAGTTGAATTATGTCTTTGTTATTTCATCAATTTTTATGGTTAAAGTAAATTGCAAAATTCACTGGTTGACTATTCCTAGTGTAGCAAAGGCAAGCAGCTTTTAAAAGTAAACCACTGTAGAGGAACATATTAGCTTGCATTCTAAATACAAGAACATCCAAATAACAAGATTGTTTTAAAAGATACTCTTAAAGAAAGGATTCATCTTTAATCACAGTTTTACACTAAAGAATGTCAGAGTATTTACTATGAATGACAGTAGACATTCCTATACAGGGTGAAATTTCTTCTTTGTACGTTTCTGCATTGTTATCGTTTACAAGGAGCATGCGTAATTTTTACAACAGTTGAATCTTACAAAACCAATGTATGGCACGTGGCAGTTTAATGTCAGGTTGCACATGACTGGTTGGTGACAATAACAGCAACCCAGTCCCTAAGCAGTGACCAGGGTGGTGGAATGGTCCTTGAAGCAACATGGCAGCTGGATTGGTAATGTGTAAATGGTGATAGGTGCAGTTCATTTATGCTTCGGGTAACAAGGTCAAACTCTGGCAATGTTACTAATCTATAAGAGACTAGATCCAGAAGAGGTTAGATCCCAGACATTTCAGATAAACAATTTTTTGCAGCATGTGTTGACATGTGTTCACCAATGTCAGTTAAAAAATTTTGTTCAGGGTTTTTTCCTTTTTTTGGTTGGTGTTAAAGATTCATATATGTGCCATTAAAGAGCCTCTAAATGTTCGGCTCATTCCATTTAGCTAAGAAAGGAATGGTAGTGTTACCCCATTTTATAGACAAAGAAGCCAAGCCTACCTTGCCCAAAGTCTTATGGTTTCAGTTTTCCATGTATAGAGTTGGTGTTTATGATGATCCTTTTCTTGTTATGATTCCTGAAAAGATGAACAAAACTGAATTAAACTCATATTTGTCCCTTCCAGGTATGGGAGAAGGAAAAATAACTCTTTCCTCCTCAAATATTTTTAAAGTCACAGATCTCTTTTGTTTTCTAGTGTCTGGGTACTTAAAGAAGATTATTTGAAGACTACTTTTGGAATCAAACAGCATGGATCCCAGCAGTGACTACTACTTCCTCAATCAGATTTTGTGGAGAAGGGTGAAACTCACATTGGTCTGTGGCATCTTTGAGGGAGTGCTCCAGCATGTGGACCCTAACAAGATTGTTGTCCTAAAGAAAGGTCTCATTTTACTTCTGTTAATAGTCTCCCTTTTAAGAGATTAAAAACTGCATTTGGTTATGGATTTAGGCTCCATTTTAGCAACTTAAAGGGAGGCATTATTCCTATTTTAGGGAAGGAATGAGAGGAAGATTAAAATGCTGTTTTTCCTAACAACAACATGGCTGCATCTGCTGGCTTATTCCCACTTCCATACTTGTATTGACATGATGATGGAAATTTCAATTTATCAAATTTTTTAAAATGAGGCATACCTTTTAATTTCCTTCCATATGCACCTTGAAATAAAAAATGACCACTCTATTAGATAGAATTGTTTTCAGACAAATTCACTAAGATAATAAGTGGTTAATTTTTCTCATGCAAAAAGAAGTCCAGAGGTAGGCTGCTGAGGCTAGTGCAGTGGCTCAAAGATACCAGGAAGGACCAGATGTCTTGTGCACCTGCTCTGCCACCTCAGTGATCATCTGTTATTCTCATGGTGACAGGATAGCCTCTACACCAGCTAGCTTCAATTACAGTTAATTATAAAGGATACAACTCAGGAACAGCCAAATGGAAGAGATGCATAGGGCAACATATATGGGAAGGGGCTCAGTTTCCATGCCCTCTCTGGGTCTCCCATCCTCTTAGTTCCTCCCTCTTAGTGTGTTCATTTTGAAGCTCCAGTACATAGTGTTTATTCAGTTAGAATATTGACTTGCTAGGGCAATTGTTTTCCTTGCATGATAAATTTCAAGTTCACCCTTGCAACATTTATAAATGGCATTTGAGAGATTAGCCATATTATGAGTTAAAGTAGATTTCTGTGGACTAGGATGGGACTATACTAGGCTTTTGCAATATTAATTCATTTATTAATCATTTATTGATAGTTTTATATCCCAGATACTGCTAGGTACCAGGGATATAAATAAGAATAAACATGGTTCCTGTCTTCAAAAAACAGTCTAATAAGGAGACAGATACAAGTGAGAGATAATGCAGTGTGATATCCCCTCTGATAGAGGGATGCCCAAGTTGCTATGGAAACACAAAGTTTAACTCATTTAGATGTGGGAGCGGTAGGATTAGGACAGGCAAGAAGGCTTTCCAAAGCAGGATTTGATGGTAGAAGTTCATCAGGATGAGTAGGAGTTAACTGGATGGGAAAAGAGGGGAAGGTTGATTTAAGCTAGTGGTTCTCAAACTTTATCTGTGCATCAGAATCACCTGGAAGCCTTGTTAAGACAAATGGCTGGGCACTGCTGTGAGGTTTCTGATTCTTCAGGTGTGGGATGGGGCGTAAGAATTTGCATTTCAAACAAGTTTCCTGGCAATGCTGATGCTGTGCTGGGCAACCAAATTAAGAACCATTGTTTTAGGTAGAAGTAAAGCAGCATGTCCAGAAATATAGAGACATGAAAACTTGGTGCATTCAGGAAACCTAATTTCAGTATGAGGATGTAATGAGAGAGAGTAGCCTTGACAAGTAAGTATGGGACAGATTAGAAGGACTTTTCATAGCATTGGGTACTTCTGAATGTAATGAAGGACAATTTGAAAGATTTTTTAAAGTGGGAATCCTGTGATTTTTCAAGCTAGTTGCCTGAAATTTTTAATGCCGTGCCAATTAGGAACCATGCAGCTGTTAGAAACAGATTCATTTCCAGTGGCTTAAACAAATTGGGAGTTTTTTCTCTTATATAAGAAGGCAAGCAGGGCTATTGTGACTTTTCCCAGAATTTTCAGGGGATCTAGGATTCTTCATCTTTCTGCTCTACCATCTTTAACATGTCTCTTCAAACCTCAAGATCAATGATAGCTGGTGGAGTTACAGGAGGAATAGGAAAGATTGGGAAAAGGGTGTTCCTCTTAGCTAAGTCAGTCCCTTTAAAGAGGTGCCCTGGAAGTCCAACATACCACCACTGTCTTCAGGGAGACTGAACACATTTAAATGGCATGGAGTGGACAATAATTAGTAAATGCCACATGCTTATTCAACAAAGCATTCAGTGTAGATTAAATATTTTGGTGTATTTCTCTCTAGTTTTTAATTACACAGATTTTATACAACTGACATAAGTTAGGAATATCACATGTACCTTTTAAAATTAACACTATAACAAGCATTTTCTGATTATTTAAAACATGAATTTAATGGCTAAACATTTTAAAGTAAGTGGCTTAAAAACTTTAAAATTTTGTTATATTTGATAATTATAAGTTATAGCAAATAATTATAAAATACAATTTAGTATTTATTATATTTGATAATTATTTTCTTAGGGATAGTTCTTAGATGTGAAATTACTGAGTGAAAGTTATAGACATTTTAAATGTTCTCAATGTCTGTTTTCAAATAGCTTTTCAATAGGGTTGTGCCTTTTTGTTACTAGTTGTGTGTGAGTGAATTGCAGTGAATAATGTAGCACTGGATTTTTAAAAGATGCTGATATGTAGCTTTCCTTAATTTTTGCTAATTTTATAGTCAAAAAGTGGTATTTCATTTTGACATGTTTATAAATATCCTAAAGAGGTTGAACATATTTCTTTACATTTGTTCACTAATTTTATGTACTATTTGCACAAAGCATAGAGCGACATCAGTATGACGGCAGTGTGAAGGAGGGATTGAAATAGAAGCTAGAGGCAAGGAGAATAGACAGGAAACTATTCAGACAATCAAGCAGCCCAATAAAGGGAAAATGATGGGGGTCAGAGCTACGGTTTGACAAGGAATGGAGAAGAGAAGACAGATTTCAGAAATGTTTAGGCGATGGGATAAGTAATCTAGTAATCAATTGGACAATCAAAGAGCAGTGGAAAAATGACTCCTACATTTACGATTCAGAGGATTAGGTGAATAGTGCTGTTGTTAATTGATAGAATGCGCAGAGCAGCAAGTTTGTTGATTACTGGGAGAAGATAGTGTTTCAGTTTGAAAATCTTAGAGTGGTAAGTCAGCTGTTAGTTGGAAATGTAAGTGGAGCTCAGAGAAATAATTCATACTGGAGAAATAATGGATGTCAGGACAACTAGGAAGTGGTTGTGATCATTCAAGAAGGAAAAAGAATGAAAAACCTAACCCTGGGGTCTATCAGTGTGTACGGGGCAAGCAGAGGTGGTAGAACAGCTAAGGAGACTGGAAGGAGCATATCAGGGAGGCAGTGTAACACTGGTTTGGAGATGTGTATTAAAATCCCTGAGACCTGGGTTTGAATCCTGGCAGTCTTTTACTAGTAATGTGACCTTGAGCAAGTTTTCAACCTCTCTGAGGCTCAGATTCTTTCATAATGAAGATAATGAAATGCCTATCTCTTTATGTTACTGGAGAATTAAATGTAGACAAATAATTTGCGTGGTGCCTGATGGGTGGATGCTCAGTTGAGTAGCTCTAGGTAATTTGTAGGAAAAGAACAAAACACAGAGTCTCCTGTAAGCCAAAGAAGAAAGGAGAAAGACAACTGTATTATCAAAGGATTCATGGAAGCCAAGTATGATAAAACGGTAAGCTTTTTTTGGATTTGACAAAGAGGCAGTTGTGTTCTTTGGCCTCAGTAAAAATATATTCAGTGGCATAGTGAGGGTAAAACTCAATTATTTGGGATTGCTGAGAGATACGGAAATATACAGATGGTGTGAGCGCTTCCATCTAGAAAAATGACAGCATGTTGTACATATGACATCTAACCTTCTAACTCCCTTACCTACTCGCTGAAGAGCCCTGTATTTGGGCCAGGAGTTGGATTGTTGTCTGAACAGTTAATATTTTCAAGCACGTAGCATGACATGGAACAGGGTGTGGACTCTGGAGGTAGTCAGCTGCCTTAAAATTTTCTCTGGAGTTAGGTGGAGTAAAAAAATTCCATAAAAATATAATAAATAGATAGTCCTTAGCCCTAAAGGGCTTAGGATATTCTTGGGAGAGGTTTAAATTCATTGTCTACTATTGCCCTTTTAGTTTCTCTTGGACCACTCTGGGGTTCCCTTTGTTCTTTACACTACTTGTTTCAAGGTTACAGCTTTGTAATTTATTATCAACTCTTCATTCCTTCAGGAAAATAATTTGGGGATTTTTATAAAACTCAGATTTGGGCACTTTTGAGAGGCATCATATTTTCTTATAGTTTAAAGGAATACTATTTTTTATTAACCATATGAATCGTTTTCTGTAACAGTGAAGAATGTGGAGACTGGTCGAAGTGTCCCAGGAGTGAAGATGTTTTTTGGGCATGAGATTGTGAACGGTGAGTCTTTCATGTTCCCTGAATGCTCGTTTTGGGATTTGCGGTAGTTCTCAGCTCTGCCTCATTACAATATTAGAAAAAGAAAGAAAAAAATGAGATGTTACCTCGCCTTTAATATTGCATTGATGAATACTTAAAGTTGGTATTTGAGAATTAACCCTTATCTTACAATTTGGTGGGTACTGTGAGAAGAATAGTCTTAAAGAATTTCAACCATCTTGGTTTTCCAATGTGAGGACTGCTGGTGCTCAGGAATCAGGAATTGTCTGGCTCAGTGAGTGAGTTTAACACTGCAGGTTCACAGTGCATTCATACTCCCTTATCTAAAACCTGTGGCCAAATGTTCCAGAATTCAGAATTGTTTTGGATTTTGGGAAAACGTAACACAGGGGATATATGTATGTTCGTGTTACATAACACCTCAGGCCAGTCTGGGCAGCAGTCTGCCATCACATTTCTACAGAGAAATGGGTGGAATAAAATAGGACTATAAATACTATGACAGTTCAGATTTTGCTGCCAAAAGACTTACACAAAAAAATTTTGGTTTTCAGAGCTTTTTGGATTTTGGAATTGTGGGAAACAGCCTTGTTCTTGATTTCTGCCAGCTAAAGCCATTTAGCAAGAGTAGGTCCAATTATTTGCCTAAAAGAGACAATATAGAAGGTCATCTGGTCAGTGAGCTTCAGACAAGCCAGCTGGGATAAGAAAAAAGGTTGAGAGCAAAATCTGTTGTTGATTTCAAGAGCCCAAAAGCAGAAGCCCTCCACGGAGGAGTAAAGATCAATGCAGAGAGGAGGAGTTAGGAAATCTGCATTTCTTGCCACTGGGGCAGATATAATGAAAGGAAAGGAATCCTGTAAATGAGAGATTGCTTTGTTTTGTGAGAGAGGTAGAATTTAGGGAGAGATGAAAATCTCACCAAGTTAATGACTGCCAATCCAGACCTACTTCAGGACAGACAAGTCCACCCAGCTGTCTAACTGTCCTTTCTCACTGGTCTGCTGCTAAAAAACATTTGTCCCTTGAACAGCTTTTTATGAAGGCAGTGATAGTGGTGACAGCGGTAGGATTTTTCATTGTGTTTGAACCATTAGCCTTTGCAGTGGAACAGAACTCGGGACTAGAACACAGCTAAGCTGTGGATGTGGATGCAGAGGCATCAGCACTACCATCTCTCTAACTCGGGAAAAGGCTGACCTACTGACCAGCTTTGTGATCTGTACACACAGGTTTCATCTCCTAAATTTTTTCTCACACTTTAACCTTTGTTCATAATTTTTAAGCTCAGAGGATGGCTTTCTTCTTTGCCCTGTGGCCCAGTGAGCCATGAAGGGGTCTCCTTGAAAAGCACCTTGAATAAGAATTATCAAGATGAAGGATAATAATTGACTAGTTAGTCAGAACTTCACTTTTTCTGCCCCATATTCAACACTTTTAGCTAATGCAGGGAAAAAAGACATTTGCATCAGTGGCCCCGAGAGGCCTTTTCCTGGAAAAGTACCCGAGTGTATTTAATGGCATCAAAAATGCCATTAATTACAAAGTACACTATTAATGTTCCTACCCTAAGAAAGAAAAAAAGTTGCCAGTTATACTATCATGTGCACTTACTGTAAATCATATCTAATTCATAAGTGTTTAAACTGTGCATCTTAGAGTCAGTGACATACAGTATTTCCCTATATTCTCTGCACCATTAGGTTAAAATTAAATGGTTTCAGAATCTCTGAAGAATGTTTCTCTCGTGTTTCTTTTGTAATTTCCAGCCTAGCTTTTATTGCTTTTCATTTCACTAAACTATGAATGCACCAGCCCAGGAGAGTGAAAGGGACAGATTTGTGAATAATATGAGAGGAAAACCCCCAAACAGTGCATACTGTAAGGGAAGATGCACTAGGATGGGAATGAATAGGAAAAAAGAGATCTCTAAAATCAATATGCATAACCACAAAGGTGCCCTGAAACAAAAATGGTAAAGGGAACATGTAGAGAGGTTCCTAATCCCTCTCAAAGACTAAGGAAGCTATGAAGGGACATAATATAGGAGCTTCAGTATTTTACATAGTCTTTTCTGCTCTGTTTCTTGCTGGTCATTGAAGGCCTCAATAGACTTAACATTTAATTTCCAATTACTGCTTGTGGTACATAATCAAACTGTGCGTTGAGGTGGAGGGAGGCAGGGGAATCGTTAATCGCTTTCTGATCAGCTCTGTTGGAAACCATTTGGTTATTTTACAGTGGAACTACTGGATGAAGTGGAACAAGGTGTGGTGACAGAAAAGACATCTTCTGTTAGGTATGAAGGAATAATTTTCTTAATTATGATTTTACCCAAATGTACACAATAGGGGAGAAAGCCTTAACTAATTCATTAGCTGTATAATCCTAAAATGGCCTTAGGTGCTAGAAATGAGAAGAAATAGATGGATGTGTTCTTCCATCTTTAGATGTTGTCTTCTAATCAGTGGAAGCAGTGGATGAATGGCCCCTCTATGAAAGGGAGGTCCAGAGTCCCTACCATTGCTTTGTGGCAAAATCTGTGTATGGCATCAGTAACAAAGAACAAGTTCACCTGAGTGTTGTTTTTTGCAAGCATAGTCTAAATGAAGAAAGAACCAGGAAGGATGGAATGAAAAATGAAAATCTAAATGTATGTGAGCCTCCTCCTTCTCCTGCCCCTGAGTTGTCAACCACCTCTCTGCTGAATGACCTCAAGTACAGCCCATCAGGTGAGTACCAGGGCTCTGATGTTCTAGGCTTTCTTTATTGTGGCCCAGAGCTCTTTGGAGTTGGCATATCCCCCAGTTAAGGTTCTATATGGAATACTCAGCTAGGCCATTGCTTCTAGGCTCTGAATTAAGATAAAATATCATGATTCATTTATTTATTGTTTGAGTGCATACTATATGCCAGACATTGGGAAAACTGAAGTGTGGTGTACCTACCCTCATTGAGCTTTGGTGAAGAAGACAGACATTAAATAAGATAAATGAATAAAATATATAGAATGATAGTGCAAAATAGAAGAACTATACAGCAAAGGACACCATCAGCAGAACAAAAAGACATCCTACAGTATGGGAGAATATATTTGTAAATGACATATCTGACAAGGGGTTAACATCCAAAATACGTAAAGAACTCACACACCTCAACATCCAAAAAGCAAATAACCCGATTAAAAAATGGGCAGAGGATATGAACAGACACTTCTCCAAAGAAGAAATTTAGATGGCCAACAGGCACATAAAAAGATGCTCCACATCACTAATTATCAGGGAAATGCAAATAAAATCACAATGAAATACCACCTCACACCAGTTAGAATGGCCAACATAGAAAAGAATAGAAACAACAAATGCTGCCGAGGATGCAGAGAAAGGGGAGCCCTCCTACACTGCTGGTGGGAATGTGAATTAGTTCAACAATTGTGGAAAGCAGTATGGAGGTTCCCCAAAAAAATCAAAATAGAAATACCATTTGACCCAGGAATTCCACTCGTAGGAATTTATCCAAAGAATGCAGGAGCCCAGTCTGAAAAAGACATATGCACCCCTATGTTTATTGCAGCACTATTTACAATAGCCAAGAAATGGAAGCAACCTAAGTGTCCATCAGTAGATGAATGGATAAAGAAGATGTGGTACATATACACAATGGAATATTATTCAGCCATAAGAAGAAAACAAATCCTACCATTTGCAATAACATGGATGGAGCTGGAGGGTATTATGCTCAGTGAAGTAAGCCAGGCAGAGAAAGACAAGTACCAAATGATTTCACTCATCTCTGGAGCATTAGAACAAAGCAAAAACTGAAGGAACAAAACAGCAGCAGACTCACAGAACCCAAGAATAGACTAAGAGTTGCCAAAGGGAAAGGGACTAGGGGTGGGGGGTGGGAAGAGAGGGAAAGGTGGAATAATGGGCATTACAATTGGCACACATAATGTAGGGGGGAGCACGGGGAAGGCAGTATATAGCACAGAGAAGACAAGTAGTGATTCTATAGCATCTTACTACGCTGATGGACAATGACTGTAATGGGGTGTGTGGTGGGGACTTGATAATGGGGGGAATTTAGTAACCACAGTGTTGCTCATGTAATTGTATATTAATGATACCAAAATAAAATTTTAAAAAATGCTAAGGAGAAAAAAAAAAACAGAAGAAAGAAGTGTGTGAGAAGGGTGGCTTTACAGTTTTAGGGTATCCAGGACAGGCATTCCTGACAAGGTGACATTTGAGGAAAGGCCTGAAAGAGGTGAGGGATCCAGCTATATGGGTATCTGGTAATAATGTTTTTTCAGGAAAAAAACAAAAAAACAAGAAATAGAGGCCCTGAGATAGGAACGTGTGAGGATCTTGAAGGAACAGCAAGATCAGTGTAGCTGGAGCAAGTAGAGAAGGAGTTGGAGAAGTGACGTGGGTGGATTATGAACTTTGTAGATCATTGAAAGGAATTCAGTTTCTCAGAGTTTCTCACTCTGAAGTGAGAAGAGAAGCATTTGGAGGATTTTTTGGCTTTATCATATTCCTATTCAAGGATCTTTTCAGATCTATTTTGCTATCTGTAAAATGTCTTTTTGATGTGTTTTGTTCATTTTCTTATTAGATTTTCTTATTAGTCAGTATTGGAAGTTCTTAAACAGTTCGGATACAAGTCTTTTCTCAGATACGTACTTTGCAAATATTTTCTCCAACTCTGTGGTTTGTCTTTTCATTCTCTTAAAATGTCTCTTGAAGAGAGGACATGTTTAATTTGATGAAGGACAATTTATTCTTTTTTTTTTCTTTTATGGATTATGCTTTTGATACCATAGCTAAGAAATTTTTTCCTAACTCAGTGTCAACAAAGATTTTATCCTATGTGTTCTTCTAGATGTTTCATGGTTTTAGGTTTTATATTTAGGCCTATGATCAATTTTCAGTTCTTTAAGTTAAAATTCTGAGTTAACTAAATTAATATCCAATTGTTCCAGCACCCTTCATTGAAAAGATTGTATCTTCTCCATTCAATTAGTTTTGGACCTTTGTCAAAAATCAATTGTCCATTAACAGAATTAAAGGGGGAAATAGATTGCAACATCTTCATTTTAGGATACTTTAACATACTACTCATGTCAACAGACAGATCAACCAGACAGAAAATAAATAAGGAAACAGAGGCACTGAACAATACATTAGATCAGATGGACTTATGTCTACAGAATATTCCACCCAGAAGCAGCAGGTTACATATTTTTCTCAAGTGTACATGGAATATTCGCTAGAATAGATCACATACTAAGCCACAAAAAGAGCCTCAATAAACTAAAAAAGATTGAAATTGTATCAAGCAGCTTCTCAGACTGCAATGGTATGAAACTAGAAATAAATTACACAAGGAAAGCAAACAAGCCTTCAAACACATGGAGGCTAAACAACATGTTTCTAAATAATCAATGGATCAATGAACAAATTAAAAGAGAAAATCAAGCAATATAATGGAGACAAATGAAAACAAAAATTCAGTGGTCCAACATTTGTGGGATGCTGTGAAAGCAATGCTAAGAGGGGAGTACATAGCAATACAGGCCTACCTGAAGAAACAAGAACAATCCCAAATAAACAATCTAAAATTGCAAAGAAACTAGAAAAAGAACAACAAATCAAACCCAAAGTTATTAGAAACAGGGACATAAAAAATATCAGAACGAAAATAAATAAAATAGAGAACAGTGAAACAACAAAATCAATAAAGTCAAGAGCTGGTTCTTTGAAAAAATGAACAAAATAGAAAAACCCCTAGCCAGACTTGTCAAGAAAAAGAAAGTACACAAACAAACAAAATTAGAAATGAAGAAGGAATAGTCACAACAAATACCACAGAAATGAAAAGAATTATTAGAGAATACTATGAAAAATTATATGCCAATAAACTGGGCAATCTAGAAGAAATGGACAACTTTGTACAAAAATACAACCTTCCAAGACTGACCCAAGAAGAAACAGAGAATCTGAACAGAGAAATTACCAGCAATGAAATTGAATTGGTAATAAAAAAAAAAACTCCGAACAAACAAAATTCCAGACCCAAATTAGTTTTACAGCTGAATTCTTCCAAGCATTTAAAAAAGAGTTAATACCCTCCTTCTTAACATATTTCTAAAAGTAGAAGAGGAGGGAATACTTCCAAACTCTTTCTGTGAGGCCAGCACCACTCTAATACCAAAACTGGGCAAAGACACTACAAAAAAAAAAGAAAATTATAGACCAATATCTCTGATGAACATAGATGCAAAAATCCTCAAAAAAATATTAGCAAACCAAATTAAAAAATACATCAAAGGATCATCCATCACAACCAAGTGGGATTTATTCCAGGGATGCAAGGATGGTATAATAGTTGTAAATCAATCAGTATCATACACCACATTAACAAAAAGAAGGATAAAAACCACGTGATCATCTCAATAGATGCTGTAAAAGCATTTTACAAAATTCAACATCCATTTATGATTAAAGACTATCAACAAAATGGGTATAGAGAGTACATACCTCAACATAATAAAGGCCATATGTGACAAACCCACAGCTAACATAATACTTAACGGCAAAAAGCTGAAATCTTTTCCTCTAAGATCAGGTATAAGACCAGTTTGTGCATTCTCACCAAGTACTTGATGTCCTAGCCACAGCAATCAGACAAGACAAAGAGGTAAAAGGCATCCAGATTGGTAAGGAAGAAGTTAAACAGTCACTATTTGCAGATGACATAACATTATACATAGAAAATCCTAAAGAATCCACAAAAAACTATTAGAACTAATAACTGGGTTCAGCAAAGTTGCAGGATATAAAATTAATACACAGAGATCTGTTGCGTTCCTATATAGTAACAACAAAACAGCAGAAAGAGAAAACAATTCCATTTACAATTGCATCAAAAAGATTAAATACCTAGGAATAAACCTAACCAAGGAGGTGAAAGACCTGTACTTTGAAAACTGTAAGACACTCATGAGAGAAATTAAAGAATACACCAATAAATGGAAATCTATCCTGTGCTCATGGATAGGAACAGTTAATATTGTCAAAATGGCCATCTTGCCCAAAGCAATTTACAGATTCAGTGCAATCCCTTTCAAATTACCAACAGCATTTAAAAAATTTGTTAAGTTATGATTGATATACACTCTTATGAAGGTTTCACATGAAAAAAACAATGTGGCTACTACATTTACCCATATTATCAAGTCCCTACCCATGCCCCAATGAAGTCACTGTCCATCAGTGCAGCAAGATGCCACAGATCCACTATGTGCCTTCTCTGTGCTACACTGTTCTCCCTGTGATCCCCCACACCATGACCAACAGCATTTTTCAATGAACTGGAACAAATAGTTCTAAAACTCTTATGGAACCACGAAAGACCCCAAATAGCCAAAGCAATCCTGAGAAAGAAGAACAAATCTGGGGGGATTACACTCCCTGACTTCAAGCTCTACTACAAAGCTACAGTAATCAAAACAATTTGGTAATGGCACAAGAACAGACCTATATATCAATGGAACAGAATAGAGAGCCCAGATATAAAACCACAGATATATGATCAATTAATATACAATAAAGGAGCCATGATTGTACAGTGGGGAAAAGACAGCTTCTTCAATAACTGGTGTTGAGAAAACTGGACAGCTACATGCAAGAGAATGAAACTGGATTATTGTCTAACTCCATACATAAAAGTAAACTCAAAATGGATTAAAGACCTGAATGTAAGTCATGAAGCCATAAAACTCTTAGAAGAAAACATAGGCAAAAATCTCTTAAATATAAGTATAAGCAATTTATTCCTGGACACATCTCCTCAGGCAAGGGAAACAAAATAAAAAATGAACAAATGGGACTACATCAAACTAAAAAGCTTCTGTACAGCAAAGGACACCATCAGCAGAAAAAAAAAGCAACCTACAGTATGGGAGAATATGTTCCTAAATGATTTATCTGATAAGGGGTTAACATCCAAAATATATAAAGAACTCATGGAGGAGGGGCGGAAGATGGCGGCGTGAGTAGAGTAGCGGAAATCTCCTCCCAAAACAACATATATCTATGAAAATATAACAAAGACAACCCTTCCTAGAATAAAGACCAGAGGACACAGGACAATATCCAGACCACATCCGCACCTGAGAGAACCCAGCGCCTCGCGAAGGGGGTAAGATACAAGCCCCGGCCCGGCGGGAGCCGAGCGCCCCTCTCCCCAGCTCCCGGCGGGAGAAGAGCAGGCAGAGCGGGAGGGAGACGGAGCCCAGGGCTGCCGAACACCCAGCCCCAGCCATCCGGGTCAGAGTGCAGGGCCCTCGATACTGGGAAAACAGGGCAGCAAGAACAGTGAGCAGGCACTGGAGGCTGGGCCACAGAGGACATAAGAAAAGCGCGCGACCATTTTTTTTTTGCTTTTTTGCTGTTTTGTTTTGGCGAGCGCTTTTTGGAAGTCTTAAAGGGATAAGGACCCCAATACTAGGGAAACAGGGCAGAAAGACCGGTGAGCAGAGGCCTGAGGCTGGCACCGGAGAATAAAGAAAAACGAACGACCACTTTTTTTTTTTTTTTTAATTATAAACTTTTTTTTTTTTTTTAATTTAAAAATTTTTTTTTTCTTTTTTTTTTTGGTGGGCGTTGTTTTGTTTTGGCGGGTGCTTTTTGGAAGTCTTAAAGGGGCAGGGCAGGTCACTTAATCCAGAGGTAGGGAATCCGGGATCTCTGGGCACCCTAACCCCTGGGCTGCAGGGAGCAGGGAGGCCCCTTACGGAAATAAATAGCCTCCCAGCAGCTCCTGCTCCAACGCGACTCCATTTTGGAGCAGCTGCCCGAGCCAGGCCACGCCCACAGCAACAGCGGAGATTAACTCCATAGCAGCCGGGCAGGAAGCAGAAACCCTGTCTGCGTGCAGCTGCACAGCACAAGCCACTAGAGGTCGCTGTTCTCCCAGGAGAAGAGGGCCACAAACCAACAAGAAAGGAAGTCCTTCCAGCCGTCACTCGTCCCAGTTCTGCAGACTATTCCTATCACCATGAAAAGGCAAAGCTACAGGCAGACAAAGATCACAGAGACAACACCAGAGAAGGAGACAGACCTAACCAGTCTCCCTGAAAAAGAATTCAAAATAAGAATCATAAACATGCTGACAGAGATGCAGAGAAATACGCAAGGGAAATGGGATGAAGTCTGGAAGCAGATCACAGATGCCAGAAAGGAGATCACAGAAATGAAACAAACTCTGGAAGGGTTTATAAGCAGAATGGATAGGATGCAAGAGGCCATTGATGGAATTGAAATCAGAGAACAGGAACGCATAGAAGCTGACATAGAGAGAGACAAAAGGATCTCCAGGAATGAAACAATATTAAGAGAACTGTGTGACCAATCCAAAAGGAACAATATCCGTATTATAGGGGTCCCAGAAGAAGAAGAGAGAGGAAAAGAGATGGAAAGTATCTTAGAAGAAATAATTGCTGAAAACTTCCCCACACTGGGGGAGGAAGTAATCGAACAGACCACGGAAATACACAGAACCCCCAACAGAAAGGATCCAAGAAGGGCAACACCAAGACACATAATAATTAAAATGGCAAAGATCAAGGACAAGGAAAGAGTGTTAAAGGCAGCTAGAGAGAAAAAGGTCACCTATAAAGGGAAACCCATCAGGCTAACGTCAGATTTCTCAACAGAAACCCTACAGGCCAGAAGAGAATGGCATGATATATTTAATACAATGAAACAGAAGGGCCTTGAACCAAGGATACTGTATCCAGCACGACTATCATTCAAATATGATGGTGGGATTAAACAATTCCCAGACAAACAAAAGCTGAGGGAATTTGCTTTCCACAAACCACCTCTACAGAACATCTTACAGGGACTGCTCTAGATGGGAGCACTCCTAGAAAGAGCACAGCACAAAACACCCAACATATGAAGAATCGAGGAGGAGGAACAAGAAGGGAGAGAAGAAAAGAATCTCCAGACAGTGTATATAAAAGCTCAATAAGCGAGCTAAGTTAGGCAGTAAGATACTAAAGAGGCTAACCTTGAACCTTTGGTAACCACGAATTTAAAGCCTGCAATGGCAATAAGTACATATCTTTCAATAGTCACCCTAAATGTTAATGGGTTGAATGCACCAATCAAAAGACACAGAGTAACAGAATGGATAAAAAAGCAAGACCCATCTATATGCTGCTTACAAGAAACTCACCTCAAACCCAAAGACATGTACAGACTAAAAGTCAAGGGATGGAAAAACATATTTCAAGCAAACAACAGTGAGAAGAAAGCAGGGGTTGCAGTACTAATATCAGACAAAATAGACTTCAAAACAAAGAAAGTAACAAGAGATAAAGAAGGACACTACATAATGATAAAGGGCTCAGTCAAACAAGAGGATATAACCATTCTAAATATATATGCACCCAACACAGGAGCACCAGCATATGTGAAACAAATACTAACAGAACTAAAGGGGGATATAGACTGCAATGCATTCATTCTAGGAGACTTCAACACACCACTCACCCCAAAGGATAGATCCACTGGGCAGAAAATAAGTAAGGACACGGAAGCACTGAACAACACAGTAGAGCAGATGGACCTAATAGACATCTATAGAACTCTACATCCAAAAGCAGCGGGATATACATTCTTCTCAAGTGCACATGGAACATTCTCCAGAATAGACCACATACTAGGCCACAAAAAGAGCCTCAGAAAATTCCAAAAGATTGAAATCCTACCAACCAACTTTTCAGACCACAAAGGCATAAAACTAGAAATAAACTGTACAAAGAAAGCAAAGAGGCTCACAAACACATGGAGGCTTAACAACACGCTCCTAAATAATCAATGGATCAATGACCAAATCAAAATGGAAATCCAGCAATATATGGAAACAAATGACAACAACAACACTAAGCCCCAACTTCTGTGGGACGCAGCAAAAGCAGTCTTAAGAGGAAAGTATATAGCAATCCAAGCATATTTAAAAAAGGAAGAGCAATCCCAAATGAATGGTCTAATGTCACAATTATCGAAATTGGAAAAAGAAGAACAGATGAGGCCTAAGGTCAGCAGACGGAGGGACATAATAAAGATCAGAGAAGAAATAAATAAAATTGAGAAGAATTAAACAATAGCAAAAATCAATGAAACCAAGAGCTGGTTCTTCGAGAAAATAAACAAAGTAGATAAGCCTCTAGCCAGACTTATTAAGAGGAAAAGAGAGTCAACACAAATCAACAGTATCAGAAACGAGAAAGGAAAAATCACGACGGACCCCACGGAAATGCAAAGAATTATTGGAGAATACTATGAAAACCTATATGCTAACAAGCTGGGAAACCTAGGAGAAATGGACAACTTCCTAGAAAAATATAACCTTCCAAGATTGACCCAGGAAGAAACAGAAAATCTAAACAGACCAATTACCAGCAACGAAATTGAAGCGGTAATCAAAAAACTACCAAAGAACAAAACCCCCGGGCCAGATGGATTTACCTCGGAATTTTATCAGACATACAGGGAAGACATAATACCCATTCTCCTTAAAGTTTTCCAAAAAGTAGAGGAGGAGGGGATACTCCCAAACTCATTCTATGAAGTTAACATCACCCTAATACCAAAACCAGGCAAAGACCCCACCAAAAAAGAAAACTACAGACCAATATCCCTGATGAACGTAGATGCAAAAATACTCAACAAAATATTAGCAAACCGAATTCAAAAATACATCAAAACCATCGTACACCATGACCAAGTGGGATTCATCCCAGGGATGCAAGGATGGTACAACATTCGAAAGTCCATCAACATCATCCACCACATCAACAAAAAGAAAGACAAAAACCACATGATCATCTCCATAGATGCTGAAAAAGCATTTGACAAAGTTCAACATCCATTCATGTTAAAAACTCTCAGCAAAATGGGAATAGAGGGCAAGTACCTCAACATAATAAAGGCCATCTATGATAAACCCACAGCCAACATTATATTGAACAGCGAGAAGCTGAAAGCATTTCCTCTGAGATCGGGAACTAGACAGGGATGCCCACTCTCCCCACTGTTATTTAACATAGTACTGGAGGTCCTAGCCACGGCAATCAGACAAAATAAAGAAATACAAGGAATCCAGATTGGTAAAGAAGAAGTTAAACTGTCACTATTTGCAGATGACATGATACTGTACATAAAAAACCCTAAAGACTCCACCCCAAAACTACTAGAACTGATATCGGAATACAGCAAAGTTGCAGGATACAAAATCAACACACAGAAATCTGTGGCTTTCCTATATACTAACAATGAACCAACAGAAAGAGAAATCAGGAAAACAACTCC
Organism: Manis pentadactyla; assembly: GCF_030020395.1. Classification (NCBI taxonomy): domain Eukaryota; kingdom Metazoa; phylum Chordata; class Mammalia; order Pholidota; family Manidae; genus Manis; species Manis pentadactyla. The sequence goes on along the minus strand of NC_080029.1, from coordinate 90,614,330 downwards.
ATTCACAATTGCATCAAAAAAAATAAAATACCTAGGAATAAACCTAACCAAAGAAGTGAAAGACTTATACTCTGAAAACTACAAGTCACTCTTAAGAGAAATTAAAGGGGACACTAACAGATGGAAACTCATCCCATGCTCGTGGCTAGGAAGAATTAATATCGTTAAAATGGCCATCCTGCCCAAAGCAATATACAGATTTGATGCAATCCCTATGAAACTACCAGCAACATTCTTCAATGAACTGGAACAAATAATTCAAAAATTCATATGGAAACACCAAAGACCCCAAATAGCCAAAGCATTCCTGAGAAAGAAGAATAAAGTAGGGGGGATCTCACTCCCCAACTTCAAGCTCTACTATAAAGCCATAGTAATCAAGACAATTTGGTACTGGCACAAGAGCAGAGCCACAGACCAATGGAACAGACTAGAGACTCCAGACATTAACCCAGACATATATGGTCAATTAATATTTGATAAAGGAGCCATGGACATACAATGGCGAAATGACAGTCTCTTCAACAGGTGGTGCTGGCAAAACTGGACAGCTACATGTAGGAGAATGAAACTGGACCATTGTCTAACCCCATATACAAAAGTAAACTCAAAATGGATCAAAGACCTGAATGTAAGCCATGAAACCATTAAACTCTTGGAAGAAAACATAGGCAAAAACCTCTTAGACATAAACATGAGTGACCTCTTCTTGAACATATCTCCCCGGGCAAGGAAAACAACAGCAAAAATGAGTAAGTGGGACTATATTAAGCTGAAAAGCTTCTGTACAGCAAAAGACACCATCAATAGAACAAGAAGGATCCCTACAGTATGGGAGAATATATTTGAAAATGACACATCCGATAAAGGCTCGACGTCCAGAATATATAAGGAGGTCACACGCCTCAACAAACAAAAAACAAATAACCCAATAAAAAAATGGGCAGAGGAACTGAACAGACAGTTCTCCAAGAAAGAAATACAGATGGCCAACAGACACATGAAAAGATGCTCCACATCGCTAATTATCAGAGAAATGCAAATTAAAACTACAATGAGGTATCACCTCACACCAGTAAGGATGGCTGCCATCCAAAAGACAAACAACAACAAATGTTGGCGAGGCTGTGGAGAAAGGGGAACCCTCCTACACTGCTGGTGGGAATGTAAGTTAGTTCAACCATTGTGGAAAGCAGTATGGAGGTACATCAAAATGCTCAAAACAGACTTACCATTTGACCCAGGAATTCCACTCCTAGGAATTTACCCTAAGAACGCAGCAATCAAGTTTGAGAAAGACAGATGCACCCCTATGTTTATTGCAGCACTATTTACAATAGCCAAGAATTGGAAGCAACCTAAATGTCCATGGATAGATGAATGGATAAAGAAGATGTGGTACATATACACAATGGAATACTACTCAGCCATAAGAAAAGGGCAAATCCAATCATTTGCAGCAACATGGATGGAGCTGGAGGGTATTATGCTCAGTGAAACAAGCCAAGCGGAGAAAGAGAAATACCAAATGATTTCACTTATCTGTGGAATATAAGAACAAAGGAAAAACTGAAGGAACAAAACAGCAGCAGAATCACAGAACTCAAGAATGGACTAACAGGTACCAAAGGGAAAGGGACTGGGGAGGATGGGTGGGTAGGGAGGGATAAGGGGGGGAGAAGTAGGGGGGTATTAAGATTAACATGCATGGGGGGGTAGGAGAAAAGGGAGGGCTGTACAACACAGAGAAGGCAAGTAGTGATTCTACAACATTTTGCTATGCTGATGGACAGTGACTGTAAAGGGGTTTATAGGGGAGACCTGGTATAGGGGAGAGCCTAGTAAACATAATATTCGTCATGTAAGTGTAGATTAGTGATACCAAAAACAAAGCAAAAAAAAAAAAAAAGGGCAGTTCCTGTGTGGTAACCTCCAACGAGTTCTACACAAGGGTATAAAGGGCATATAAAAGTGTAGGCAAAGGGTCTGTTTGTGTTTATACAGAGGATCAAAGCCTAATTGGGCTACCCCGAAAATGAACTAAGATACGATATGAAAAAGAACTTCCAACATCTGCACTCTCTCGAAGACTCATGCCAGAAGATGATCATCAAAAAACCGCAACAAAGATCCACGCACTGCTACAGCTGTAGATGCACCCATCCCACCAGTTCCTGGACTTGCCATGGGAATGAGGAAGGAGATATCTAAGCTGGCCTGTGCATACGGTAAAACAACAAATTTGACTGGATCTATACTGTTGGAACTCAACCAAGAATTTGGAGAAGTGCAAATTGTAGCGCTCCAAAGTCTTACAACTACAGACTATTTACTGTTCAAAGAAAATATGGCATGTGAACAGTCCCCAGGAATGGGTTGTTTTAATTTGTCTGATTTCTCTCAGACTGTTCAAGTTCAGTTGGACAATATCCACCATATCATAGATAAGTTTTCACAAATGCCTAAGGTGCCTAACTGGTTTTCTTGGTTTCACTGGAGATGGCTGGTAATTACAGATATGCTTTGCTTATGTAACTATACTCCTATTATGTTAATGTATGTGCGCAATTTAAGTAGTAGCTTAAAACCTATATATGCTGAAGTTACTCTACAAGAAGATATGTCAAAGAAATAATCAATCTTTCCATGTTTTCTTCTGCCTGCTACTTCTATAGCTTTTCTTCTTCCTTCCTAATTACAACCCTTAAATAGAATTCATGCCTCATATCAATTTTACCGAGTATCATAATTCTTCCAAGTGGTAAAGATACCTCAAGACAAATGCTGAGCATAGAAGCCACAGGGCATAAATATGCAAAGAAGTAAAAAGCTAACCTTTTCAAACAATAAGGCTTCCCTCTCACTTACCAACTTCACATTTCCCTGTATGGCCCCGGAAGATGACTGGTTAGCCAGAGACGGGTAAGATTCCTCAAGGGAGGAACAACCTAAGACAGGCACAGTCGCAGGGGGGCCATCAGGTGAGAAATTGGGGATCAACAGAGGTGAGGCTTAGAACCTCACCCCCCCTGTTCTGAGAGAAATCTTCTGCATACGTGGATCTTTTATTGCCCTGGTCTAGCTTGGATTAACACATAGTCTACAGGCACACACCTCATCATCTACATTTGCTCTCTTACAACACTAAACTATGTTTTCTACCTTTATCTTGTATCTACCTACCACTTCAGCATTTTATTAAAAATAATAATAATAAAGAGAGAAATGTGGTATCCATATATAAATCAAGTATAAAAACCAAATGAGTATTCATATTTGAACTGACTGTTTATAGTTCATAATGCATGAGCAAAACCGAAAGTTTCTGTGATGACTGCCCTTGTACTGTTCACTATGTAACTTATTCATTATGTAAGAATTTGTTCTCCATGTAAGAACTTGTTTGTTATGCCTCAGAAGATTGGAGACTGACGAAAATTAGGCTTGGGGTGGATTAATGATTGTGCATTGAGCATTGACTCCCCTATACAGAATTTTATTGTCGTTAACAAGCATTTGATCAATAAATATGAGAGATGCCCTCACAAAAAAAAAAAAAAAAAAAAAAAAAAAAAAAGGACAGACTTCCAATGGTAAAATAAATAAGTAACCGGGATGTAACATATAGCATAAGGAATATAGTCAAGATATTGTGACAGCTTGGTAGGGCGATAGCTGGAACCTAGAATTATGTATATAAATGTTCTACCACTGTGTTGTACACTTGAAACTAATGTAATGTAATACTGTGCGTCAACTACCCTTCAATAAAAAATAATTTAAAAAAAAAAAAAAAGGAAAAAATAAAAAGAACTCATGGGACTCAATACTAAAAAAACCAAATAACCCAATTAAAAGTGGGCAGAAGACCTGAACAGACATTTCTTCAAAGAAGAAAACCAGATAGCCAACAGGTACATGCAAAGACACTCCACATTGCTAATAATTGGGGAAATGCAAATCAAAAACACAATGAGATATCACCTCATACCAGTTAGAATGGCCACTGTCCAAAACACAAGAAATAACAAGTGTTGGAGTGGATGTGGAGAAATGAGAACCCTCCTACACTGTTGGTGGAAATATAATACGGTACAACTGCTATGGAAAGAAGTATGGAGGTTCCTCAAAAAACTAGAAATAGATAATGCCATTCGACCCAGTAATTCCAGTTCTAGGAATTTAGCTGAAGAAAACAAAGTTCCTGATTCAAAAAGACATGTGCCCCTGTGTTTATTGCCATGTTATTTGCAATAGCCAAGAAATGGAAGCAACCATATGGATGTGTCCATCAATAGATGAATGGATAAAGAAGATGTGGTACATGTACACAATGGAATATTATTCAGCCATAAAAAAGAAATCCTGCCATTTGCAACAACATGGATGGAGCTAGAGGATATTATGCTCAGTGCAATAAGCCAAGTGGAGAAAAACAAATACCATATGATTTCACTTATTTGTGGAATATAAAAACAAAGCAAAACGGAACAAAACAGCAATAGACCCATAGACACTGAGAAGTGACTAGGTTACCATGGGGGAGGGGTTGGGATGGATGGGTGGGAAGGGTGAGGAGGATAAAGGGGCACAAAAATCTCGATCATAATACAAGCTGGTCATGGGGATAGTTGTACAGCATGGAGAATAGAGCCAATGATTCTATAACATCTACCTATGTTGACAGATAGCAACCGCACTAGTAGGGGGTAGTGTGGATTTAATAATATGGGTAACTGTTGAACCATTGTGTTGTATATTCAAAACTAATATAAGATTGTATATCAACAATACTTCAATAAAAATTTTTAGAAAATCAGTTGTCCACTTATGTGTATGTTTATTTCCAGACACTGTGTTCTGTTACATTGATCTATTTTTTCTATCTTTACACCAATACTAGACTGTTTACTGTTAAATAGATCTTGAAATCAGGTTGTATAGTTTCTTTTCCAACTTTGTTATTTTCTAAAGTTGTTTTGACTGTTTTTATGCTCTTTGCATTTCCCTATGAATTTTAGAATCAGCTTATCTGTATCTCAAAAAAAAAAAAGTCACTGGAATTTTTACTGGGATTGCATTGAATCCATAGGTCAGTTTGGGGAACATTGGCATTTCAGTGATATTGAGTACTCCAATCTAGTAACCTAGTATCTCTCCATTTACTTTTATCTTTAATTTCACCAGTGTTTTATAGTTCTCAATGTATTTTGTCTAACACATCTTTTTGCCATATTTATCCTTAAGTATTTCATGTTTTTTACTATTATAAATAGTATTTTTTTAAACTTCCATTTCCTATTAGAGAGTTTTAAGCAGAAGAGTAACATGATCTGACTTCTGTTTTAACAAAGTCACTCCAATGCTGTGTATATCCTGAAAGGTGAGCAAGGCTAAAAGCATGAATGAAGCTACTGAAGTAATTTTCATATGAGTGGGTATGGTGTCTTGGACCCTAATGGTAGCAGTGTGGTTGGTAAGAAGTGGTGGAATTCAGGATGTATGCTGAGGTGGAACCACAAGTTGTACTAACATTAGATGTAGGTATTAGAGAAAGAGAGGATACAAGGATGATTTTAGGGACTTGGGCCTGAGCAGCCTGAAGTATGGTTACTATTAAACTGAGATGAGAAAGACCATGGATGGAAAAGGTTTTGGGGAGATGATTAGGAGTTTTTGGTCAAACTAGGTTTGAATATAAGCTTAGAGTTGTTGAGGAGAAAGGTCTGAGATGGAGATGGAGATGTAAATAAATTCAAGAGTTAGCTTATAGATAATAATTAAAGCCTTGAGGCTAGATGAGATCACAAGAGAGGAGTATGGATAGAAAAAAGAAAGAGGTATATGGCCTGTGTTCTATGCCACTCCAAAGTTTTAGAGGTTGGGAGATGAACAGGAACTATGTGTTATGTTATACCTCTTATGTTTTAAATTACATCATTAAAAAAAAACCTTTCAGGATTCAGAGAATTCCAAAAGTATGGGCAGTGGCCCATTACCAGGTTGATTTATTTTAAATTGTCATTTTTGATTATGAACATGAATGTCTTGAAATATTCAAAGGCATAAACCCATGATGAGGGAAACATTACTGGATTCTCATAGAGAATGAGTAAATAGTCCAATTCATAAGACTGTCATTGAAAGGGTTTATTCTCAATTCAGAAACAGGAGGCTCATAGTGTTTGCTGTATAATTGGCTGGCACAGTTGATAATGAAGTAACATTAGCCATTTAAGATGCAAAAGAGTAGGAGTTTATGAATATGGCTAAAATTAGTGGGAGGGCTATGCTACTGCCAAGGAAGATAAATATATCTAATCCCATTATTCTCCTGTAGAGGAAGAGGAAGTGACATACATAGTCATTGATCAGTTCCAGCAGAAGTTCGGTGCTGCAGTAAGTGTTGCCCTCAGTCACTCCCAGTATTGTCTGCATATGTCTGTGTCTCACAGATTTCTCCTATTATAACATCATTGATATTTTCCCTAATAATTCAACAAAATATTTGAGTGCCTACTATATGTCAAGCATTGTTCTGAGGTCTGGTGTAAAACAATAATAAAGACAAAGGTCCACCCCTCAAGGATCTTACATTTTAATGCAAGAAAATAAATAATTGTATATCAGCTGGTGATACGTAATATGAAGGAAAAAAATAAGTGTGTTATGGTAGATAGAGTGACCAGGAGTTCCTATTTTATCTGTCCCAGGTGGACAGAGAAAATCTTGGTGAAGAGGTGACACTGGAAAAAGAGACCTGAAAGAAGTAAAGGTGCTAGCCATGTGGGTGTCGAGGTAAAAAACTTAAAGAAGGCATAATTAGCATGTTCAAAGGCCCTGAGGCTGAAGCACACTTGACTTGTGTAGAGGAACAGCAGAGAGGTCAGGGTGGACCATAATGAAGAAGGATAATAAGAAATGGACGGGGGCAGGAGGCATATCAAGTAGAGATGACATTGTAAAGATTTCAAGTTTGAACATTATTGAGCTGGAAAGCCATTGTCAGTTTTAGAGGAGAGTTGGGAATTTTTAAACTTACATTTTAAAAACACCATTCTAGATACTCTATTTAGGCAACTTCTCTATAATCATGTATTAGTTTTGAGATGTGGCAGAAACTGATTTTTCAGCCTAATATACACTTCACAGGTGGATTTCAAAGGAGTCATTAAACTTTCTGTTTAGATGTAAGCTTATGCTTATGTGGGCATGGATACATTTTTTAAGGGAAAGTTAGCTTCAACTGATTCTTTTTTTTAACAACTTGATTGAGACATAATTCATGTGCCATAAAATTTACCAATTTAAAATGTATAGTTCACTGGCTTTAGCATATTCAGAGTTGTATACCCATTGCCACAATAAATTTCAGAACATTTTCAATACCCCCAAAAGATACCTCATGCTCCTTAGCTGTCACTCCTAATTCCTCCCCAGAACCTCCAGCCCCTGGCAACCACTAATTTATTTCCTGCCTCTATGGATTTGCCTGTTTATGGCATTTCATATAAATAGGATTATATAATATCTGGTCATTTATGACTGGCTTCTTTTGCTTAGCATAACATTTTCAAGGTTCATCTACCTTATAGCATGGATCAGTAGTTCACTTATTTTTTATGGCCAACTAATATTCCTTTGTATGGATATACCACTTTCATTTATCTTTTCACCATTTGATGGACATTTGAGTTGCTTCTACTTTTTGGCTATTATGAATAATACTGCTATGTACATTCATGTACAATGTTTTGTGTGGACATACGTTTTCATTTCTTTTGGATAGATTCCTAGGAGTGGAATCGCTAGGTCATATAGTAACTCTGTTTAACAATTTGAGGATCAGCCAGACTGTTTTACTAATTTGAGGATTAGCCATGCTGTTTTATTAGCTGCTGCACCATTTTACACTCCTGCCAGCAGAATATGAGGGTTCCAGTTTCTTCACATGCTTACCAACACTTGTTGTTATCTATCATTTTGGTCATGGCCCTCCTACTGGTATGAAGTAATAAATCATTGTGCTTTTGATTTTCATTTCTCTGATGGCTAGTAATGTTGAGCATCTTTTCATGTGCTTATTGACCATTTGTATATCTTCTTCAAATAAATGTCTATTCCTTTGCCCATTTTTAAATTGAGTTATAATAATTCTTTATATAGCAATAGATTCTTTAAAGGGTTTAGTGACCACAACAAAAACATGAGATAAGAACTTTGCTCTGAAAATTTGAAGTAGTTGAAAATTCATATCAATAGGGAAATACAGCTTTTTCCCCCCAATTCTGCAGCCTTCTTGTTCATTGAGGATGGAACTGAAATTCAGTGTCCTTTTTTCATCCTTGAAGAAAAATACTCAGAATGTAGAATACTCAAACTCAGCAGCATCAGTATTTAAAGTGGAGCCAAGAAAGCAGGCTGAATCCCCAACCAATGTCTTCTTATGCTTTGAATCAGGACCTACCACCACCTACTGAGAATACTTTATGCTCTCAAAAGGAAAATGCTGTGCTAGTGTAAATTACCATGCCCTTCTATTCTTGAGTAGTTTATCAACCTGTAAAATGGGGAGGATCTTGTATCATGTAGATATTTTAATGGATTATTGATCTTAGAATTGTATGTTTTGAAACAGGATAAGATTTTAGATAACCAAAGGACAAGGGATACTACTACTTCAGTTTTGAATAATTTAATGAATCCAAGACTTTAAAGGACCTGTGTGTCTTTGTCTTTCATTCTCTACAGTAGATACTGTGAGTCTCAGCTACTCTGAGTTCCTTCAGGTTCAGTAAATTGCCCTGTATTAGGTTGCCATCATTTGCACGAGGAATCTGGTCACAAAGACTCGAAGTCTTTCACTAAAGCATCAGTGGTAACAAAAGATATCTGAGTTTTCAACTCTTATTAGCATTTGAGATACGAATGATTTAATTTCCAGTTGTGGGATAATTTTGAGAAAAGTAAAAAGAAAAGGACAGAAGTGTTCAGTGTGATGTGTGTTTGTGTGTGTGTGTGTAAAGCAGACTTGTGTTTTGAATTAGTCAAATTTTACAAGTTTAAAATATATAATGCACTTTGTTTATTGCTCGCCATTTTACTTGTGCCGTTCATGATGTCATATCTGCAACATTTACTCCTTGGAGATTATTTTCTTCCTTTTTCTCACCAGATGCTCCACATCAAGAAGCAGAGTGTCCTGAGTGTGGCAGCAGAAGGTGCTAATGTGTGTCGACATGGAAAACTATGTTGGCTTCAGGTAAAAGACAGATTTTTTTAAGCTTTCTATATTGAAATAATTGTAGATTCACTGTTAAATTTGTTGTAATTGTTTTCTTTATGTCACCCCAGTGTCACTGTCCTATAACTTATTTGGAATATATTTACTCCTCTACTACTCAGTTTATTCTTTTCTAAAGGAAAGAACTCTGTCTCTTAATAGATTCACTTTTATAATCATCATTGCCGACTCACAGGCTCTGCTTGAGGTCTTCCCTAGTGTGTTCTCTTACATCAGATATACCAAGAGCTTCTTATCTTTCCTTCTGGCTAGTAGCTTTCCACAGCAGGTTTCTGCCACATCATTTTTATTTTCCTGGACCTGAGAGAATTCAGGTATGGGGCCTCATCATAACAAAAGAAATTTCTAGTGAGCCTTAAATAGCTAAGGATGAGTAGCCACTTTTGAATCAAACTCAGCAGCATCAGTATTTAAAGGGGAGCCAAGAAAGCAGGCTGAATCCCCAACAAATGTCTTCTATCCTTTGAATCAGGACCTGCCTCCTCCACCTACTGAGAATATTTTTATTAGGATTGGCAATCTGCCCTCTTGAACTGCTCTTTCTGGAATGTTCACCTTCTTGAAGGGAAAGGAATGAAGGTATCAAGCCTGGTTATGCTCAAGGATTAGGTCACCTTTCTCTTGTTCCATGAACTTCCTAGGTTAACCTTAGCTTTTAAATGACTAGGTTTGAGTTAGAAGCACAAATGCAAATTACTTAAACCTCCACAAGCAACAAGAGCAAAAATAAACAAATGGGACTACATCAAAGTAAAAAGCTTCTGCAAAGCAAAAGAAAGGGTCAACAAAATGAAAAGGCAACTTATGGAATACAAACCACATATATGATCAGGGGTTAATATCCAAAGTATATAAGGAACTCATAACTCAATAGCCAAAAAAAAGTAATCCAATTTAAAAATGAATGGATATTTTTCCAAAGACATAAAAAATTTTAAAAACTCTTCAACATCCCTTATCATGAGGGAAATGCAAATCAAAACCACAATGAGATACCACCTCACATCTGTCAGGATGGCTGTTACAAAAAAGGTAAGAGAGAACAAGTGCTGGTGAGAATCTGGAGGAAAGGGAACCCTTGTAAACTGCTGGTGGAAATGTAAGTTGTTGCAGCTACTGTGGAAAGCAGTATGGAGGTTCCTCAAAAGGTTAAAAATAGAACTACCACATGACCCAGCAATTCCACTTCCAGGTATATGTCCCAAGGAAGTGAAAACAAGGTCTCAAAGAGATACCTGTATTCCCATGCTCATGTTTCAGTATTATTTCTAATGCAGCAGTGTTGCAGCATTATTGACAGCAACCAAGGCATGGAAGCAACCTAAGTGTCCATGGATGGATGAATGGATAAAGAAAAGATGGTATGTGTATATAACGGAACATTATTCAGACACAAAAAAGAAGGAAATCCTGCCGTTTGTGATAACATGGATGAAACCTGCATGGCGTTATGCTGAGTGAAATTAGTCAGTCAGAGAAAGACAAATACTATATACTCTCACTTATTTGTGGAATTTTGAAAAACTGAACTCATAGAAAGAATAGATTGGTGGTTGCCAGGGTAGGGAAAATGAGTGAGGGTGGTCAAAAGGCACAACTTTCAGTTGTAAGATAAATAGTTCTTCAAGTCTAATGTTCAACATGATGATTATAGATAACGTATACTTGAATGTTGCTAAGAGAATAAAGCTTAAAAGTTCTTATCATATACACACACAAAAAAGGTAACTATGAGGTGATAGATGTGTTAACTACCCTTTATAATAATTTCATAGTGTATACATAAATCATACATTGTACACCTGAAACTTACACATTGTTACATATGTTAATTACATCCCAATAAAGTGGGGGAACCAATCTGCTCAGGCCTACTTCTAGGAATGTATTCTAAGTAGTTGAAAATATGAAGAAAAAATTACATGAGAACCTGTTCATCTTGGCATCATTTATAATGGTGAAAAACTAGAAACCACTTAATTAGTTAACAATAGGAGACATTATAGTACATTTGATCTTATGCAGCTGCCAAAAGTTAATGATGAATGCAGTACAGAAAAATGAAAGTTTATGACTGGAAAAAGCAGGATATAGATTTGAATGTATATTTTTAGAGTCATAAATTTTTTGCACATGAAAAATGGAGGGGAGAGTTGTATGGCATATAGTGTCACTGACAAAATGTACAACAGCCATCCATATGCCTTACTCTGTTCTAGCTGATGCACGGTGAATGCAGCATGTTCTCTTCTTTCACAGAGTTTGCAGTCTAGCGGAGACAGAATTTAATCTTGCAGAGATAGAGGTTATTTTCCAAACTTTTATCATATGTCTTATCAATTTTTATACTTAAGGAGGGACTGACTATTTTATTTGTGAAATTCTAGCCAATGACACAGAAGATCTGAGAATGGATATCATGCTGAGTGAAATTAATCAGTCAGAGAAAGACAAATACTATATACTATCACTTATTTGTGGAATTTTGAAAAACTGAACTCATAGCCAATTACAGCTATGTCAACAGTTAGCTCTTGAAATGACAAAAGTGGCCTCAGACTGTCATGTGGATGTTCTCCACACCCGTTTGGATCTTTTTTTGACTTCATTGTCAAAGTAGATTATCCAGCTGCACTCGCTTTTGTGACTTCTCTGGTTAGAAACAAATGAGAATTCTCATAATTGTATAAAATTGATCTACAAAGCAGTGCTCCATATCCTCCAATTTGTGCCAGTGAATTTGTTGTCCGTTTTAAACTGCTGATGGGAAGGATCTTCCTGTGTGAATAATTTTATATAATGCTTAACACAATCATGCATATTATAGAACTCAGAGAAATAGGATTTCATGTTATAAAGAATAACAGGCTGCTTATTCTGTAAGTAAGCCTGGAATGCCTGGAATGTCACAGGTGAGACATAAAACATTAAATTTGGGACTCTAAAAAGCAAATGGCTTAATTCAACTTATCTGTTTCCTTTTGGAAACCACAGTGATACTCTTTTCTTTGTTTTTTTTACTTTAGATCAGTTTCAGTCTTTCCCTGAGGATCATTGAGTGCCTATTGTTTACTTTCAAAGTGAAGATGTTAAATATTTTATCAGGTGTCTTTCTTGATCTTCCTATCCCCTTCCCTAGTCCTTTTTCATCCTGTAATTTGTTTGTGTGGTATAGGTGGCCACAAATAGCCGAGTTTACTTATTTGACATTTTCCTTCTGGGAAGTCGTGCATTCAACAATGGACTTCAGATGATATTAGAAGACAAGAGAATTTTGAAGGTGAGTATGTAAGCTGATTGTCGGCTAGTAAGATTAGCAGCCAGGGTCTAATTACTCTGTCTTTATCTTCTGATTCCTTAGGTTATCCATGACTGTCGTTGGCTTTCTGATTGCCTCTCTCATCAGTATGGAATTTTTCTGAATAATGTCTTTGACACACAGGTACATGCAGGGAAACACTGGATTCAATCTTGTAGAAAATAGGCCTCATCTGATGAGTGAAAGTCTTTCTGTCCATGTCTCACTCCTGCCCACTTCTCATGTAAGATGTTTATATAATATGTGAGAACATCTGGTGAACTGTAAAAGAATTGCAGAAAAGTTACTTTAAAGTATTTAGGATTTCCCTCCCCCCAACCCCCAATTTTCCTCTGGTATTTGTCAAATAAGAAGCAAGCTCCATACTCTATAGAATTTAGACACTAAGACAATTTGGGGGTCATTCAGAAGTCTGACATGGGATATGTAGAATGAAGTGAACAATCACATCTCTGCCTTTACCACATATGCATCAGTTAAGTCTAGTTGGCTAGTTGTCATTTTAGGAATGCAGATTGTCCTAGATATGCCCAAAAAGTCTATTCTGGCCTCAAATAGCCTGAAGATAGGTGACTTTTTTCTGATCTAAAGGACCCTAGAGAAATAAGAAATTCCTAGACTATAGTTTTTAATGCTGATCTGGGTTAGAGCAGTAAAACTAGTAGTTTTCATTATTTCTCTAGGTTCTTCTAGTCTTCTAGGTTTATGCCAATGAAAGGGAGATCCTGAATATATAAGCCTTTGGAGAGGGATTAAAATAATGAGTTAGCCAATTATTTTTGAACAGGAATTCCTAAAAGTTTAATTGTATGTTATTATATGTGGTTCAAATGTGCTCCTTATGTATCTGCCATAATGAAATTTATGCCACTTCTCGTTTACATGTTCCTTTAGGCCCTCTTTCATGATCTTTCACTATGTGGAGATTGCTCCTGTGCTTGCTCTAAAATGTAAGAGAATTGCTCATTGTTGCCTTGAGGCCATCAGGCTTCTTGATTAGACCCCATATATATTGTCTAATAAGGACATTAGCATATCTTTCCATATCTTTTCAGATTTCCATAGTTCAAGAAGCAGGGATTCAGAATTTTTCAGTCTGTTTCCTTTAGCACAGTATATTAGTTTCCTATTGTTGTTGTTAACAAATCATCACAAATTTAGTGGCTTAAAATAATACAAGTGTACTGTCTTACAGTTCTGGAAGTCAAAAGCCTGAAACCATTTTCACTGGGTTCAAGTCCCGGTGCCATCAGGCTGGCTTCTTCTGGAGGCTGTGAGGGGAGAGAGAGTCTGTTGCCCTGCCTCGGGGCCTTCACCTGGGCTCTCTGGAGCATGGCCCCCATCATCTTCAGAGTGCATCATTCTCATCTCTGCTTCCTTCGCCATAGCACCTTCTCCCTCTGTCTCCCTTATAAGAACACGTGTGATTACACTTAGGGCCCACTCAGATAATTCAAGATAATCTCTGTCTCAAGATCGTTAACTTAATCAGAGGTGCAGAGTCCATTTTACCATAGAAAATAATATTCACAGGTTTCAGGGATTAGGACGTGCATGTTTTTGGGGGCCATTATTTAGCCTACCACACACAGAGAAACATTTATTCCAATACTTAATTTTATTAGTTTTTCTATATCAAAACTTTACCACAGTTGCTAATATATAAAAAATAATAATTCTTGAATTTTATCTTGCCCTATTCCCCAAAGGCACCAAAGAATAGTAAATAACCATAAGGCAAGTAAATAAAAGAAGTGGAAAATAAAGTAGACAAGGACACATTAAAGTATGGTGATCCTTTTTCTTTCTTTTTTCTGTTTTTTATTGTCTTTAATTTTTCTGATGGTATTGTCTATCATGTGGGTCCTTGGGGAAAATGGTATTTAAAGACATTTCTCTAAATACATATTCTGCTATTTCTGCATGAGATTGTGTATCGACTGGTGTGTTTGTCTTTTTCTAATGCCACAGGTAGCAGATGTCCTTCAATTTTCCATAGAAACAGGCGGCTTTCTTCCAAATTGCATCAGTACTTTACAGGAGAACTTAATTAGACATCTTAAAGTAGCCCCCAAATATCTCTTCTTTCTGGAGGAGAGACAAAAACTGATTCAGGTGAGTATTAAAGGATGTCCCATATGATATTAATTTTTTCAAGGGTCTTGTGAGTGTGATTGTCAGCATATTATGTGAAACAATGATAGTTGCCATGTAAGCATATGAGCATTGTCAAAATCTTAGTTGTTCTAAATGGGAACAGTTTGCTTGTGGTCTCAAGTGAGTAAAAACCAGAGTCCAGATTTGTTGACTATCAATTAAAAAGTACTTTGAAATAAATTTTCAAGTTGAAACAAGGGAGAATTTTGTTGGGAATTTGGATTAAAGCAAAGGAAAACAAAAATCATCCCAATTATTTCTCCCAAAGTAAGGTAGAATTCCATTAGCTCCTAATAGCTTTACATGCATACTTGGCTCTTGACCATATTGGCTGTGATTCTGGCATATAATCAAGTTTGCTGATTTGAGTTTTGAATGAGAAGTCTTGTATCTCTTCTCCCCCTCCTCCCATCCCCCAGTCTTCTTCCCCTCACATACACTCACACACTGTATACACATATAAAGTGTGTCTATGTGTGTGTATTCTCAGAAGGCTAGCCATAGTGTGAAAGCAGAAGGTAACAAGTGAAGAAGATGACAGTAACAGTGTTTGAAGTTAAGCAACACTAGATAAACCGTTATTGTCTTCAAAGTTTTGCTTACTATTCAGAGAAAATTATTTTGGTGTCTCCAGGAAAATCCAGAAGTGTGGTTCACACGACCTCTTTCACCCTCTTTACTGAAGATTTTGGCTTTGGAAGCCACCTACCTGCTACCCCTTCGCTTAGTGCTGCTGGATGAGATGATGTCTGACCTAACCACCCTGGTGGACGGGTACCTAAACACCTACCGAGAAGGGTCTGCAGACCGGCTGGGAGGCGTGGAGGTAGGTGTAGCTGTCTGTGTCTTCAGGACGTCTGCTTCTGCCTTATTCCTCATTGAGGGCACAGGGATGCTGTGATACCCACTCTTGAGAGCTGCAGCAAATTTCATGAAGCGGACTTGGTAATAACTGTTCTTGAAGGGGCTATAGCTTGAGCTTAATCCATCTCCTTGGGTACTTTTTCACAATATTTCTTAAGTTATGTCTCCAATAATATTTTTGTGAAAGAATGGGGCATTTAAGATTTCATCAGCTATTTTTATGGAGTCAGCACAATATAAGAAACCTACAGACCAGGAGTTGGTAAACTATTGCCCTAAGGGCAAACCTGGCCCAAGCCTGTTTTTGTACAGCACACAACTAAGAATGTTTTTACTGTTTTAAAGGATTGTAAAAAAAAAAAAAAAAGTTGGCAACAAGATCCGTTTAGGGCTCACAAAACCTAAAATATTTACTCTTTGACCCCGCTGCTACAAACAGTTGTCAGGAATACTGATGCAAAATCCTAAATAAAATAATAGCATTTCATTTTTGGTATGAATTCCTTCAAATGTATTGTCCTTTTAAAGAGTGACTGGATTCTAGTTGCAAGTATGGTCCAATGTTAGGAAATTCTCCATTTTACTAGAGCCAAGAAAGTCTTATGATTTCTCATAAATGCTGAAAAAAAATTTATAACTTTTAAATATTTTGTTCTCACTGTTTAACACTGAAGAAATTCAATAATATTTTATGTACATTACTGATAAAAGTTGGGATAGATGACTTTAACATGATAAAACATGTATCTTAAATGAGAAGACTACATGTTTGAGAACACTAAAAGCATTCTTATTAATATCAAGAGAAATACAAAATTGTGACTATCACCAATACTTCAGAATTTTTTTTAAAGCTATTAGCCAATGAAATTAGTAAAAAAGAGATAAATTATGAAAATTGAACAGGAGGAATCACAGTTATGACTTGCCTGTGATACAACTGAAAACTGAAGGGAATGAACTGGAAAAGACTACCACTAATGAAAAGGCAATATAGTAGAGTAGGCACAAATAAAACAAAGCAAACATAAAATTAATAGCTTTCCTATCTACATATACACAACCAGAAAATATAATGGGAGAAAACATCCATTCATCACTGTAAAATAGATTACCTAGAACTGTAACAAGAAATGTGGAAATATAAAGGTGAAGAAAATGTTAAAATGTTGTTACTGATGGCATAAAAGTGGACTTGAATGAAGACACTATTTTTAGCTATCAATTATTCCCAAATTAACTTTTTATTTTCAATTTTTTTTATTTTGGTATCATTAATCTACAATTACATGAGCAACATTATGGTTCCTAGACTCCCCCCATCATCAAGTGCCCACCACATACCCCATTACAGTCACTGTCCATCAGTGTAGTAAGATGCTGTAGAATCACTACTTGTCTTCTCTGTGTTGTACAGCCCTCCCCATGCC
This sequence comes from Manis pentadactyla, assembly GCF_030020395.1. Classification (NCBI taxonomy): domain Eukaryota; kingdom Metazoa; phylum Chordata; class Mammalia; order Pholidota; family Manidae; genus Manis; species Manis pentadactyla. The sequence continues at coordinate 90,597,256 of NC_080029.1, read as the reverse complement.
CCCCACCCCCTACATTATGTCTGCTAATCGTAGTGCCCCTTTTCCCCCCTTGTCCCTCCCTTCCCACCCATCCTCACCAGTCCCTTTCCCTTTGGTAACTGTTAGTCCATTCTCGGGTTCTGTGATTCTGCTGCTGTTTTGTTCCTTCAGTTTTTTTTCTTTGTTCTTATACTCCACATATGAGTGAAATCATTTGATACTTGTCTTTTTCTGCCTGGCTTATTGAGCATAATACCCTCTAGCTCCATTCATGTTGTTGCAAATGGTAGGATTTGTTTTCTTCTTATGGCTGAATAATATTCCATTGTGTATATGTACCATATCTTCTTTACCCAATCATCTACTGATGGACACTTAAGTTGCTTCCATTTCTTGGCTATTGTAGATAGTGCTGCGATAAACATATGGATGCATATGTCTTTTTCAAACTGGGCTCCTGAATTCTTAGGGTAAATTCCTAGGAGTGGAATTCCTGGGTCAAATGGTATTTCTATTTTGGCTTTTTTGAGGAACCTCCATACTACTTTCCACAATGGTTGAACTAATTTACATTCCCACCAGCAGTGTAGGAGGGTTCCCTTTCTCCACATCCTCACCAACATTTGTTGTTCCTAGTCTTTTTGATGCTGGCCATCCTAACTGGTGTGAGGTGATATCTCATTGTGGTTTTAATTTGCATTTCTCTGATGATTAGTGATGTGGAGCATCTTTTTATGTGTCTGTTGGCCATCTGAATTTCTTCTTTGGAGAAGTGTCTGTTCAGATCCTCTGCCCATTTTTTAATTGGATCACCCAAATTAACTTTGAATTTAACTCTATTCCAAGAAAAATATTAACACCAGCATTATTTTGGCAAACTGTGATATAGTGTTTGTAGAGACAAATAAATAAATCAGAATGGTCCAGTCACATATTAAAACATATTATAAGTCTACACTAAATAAAACAGTTTGTGACTGGTACATATTTAGGCAGATCAACAGAACAAAGTAGAGAACCCAGACTTAGATGCAAATGTCTATCTGCCAGAATGGTTGAATTTCCAATCAATGAGAAAAAGATAGTTCCTCAGTAAATGGCCTGAGGCAATTGACTTACCACTGTGGGGGAGAATTAGAGTTGGATTGCAATATTTTTCACGTTCCTATTTCTTTTGTTACACTAAAATAAACTCCAAGGATCAAGTATTTATGTAAAAAATGGAATTATAAAATTATTGAAAAAAATGTGAAATTTAAATAAAATTATGTCAGAGTAGAGAATGCTTTTATTTCTCCCGACTTTATTCAGGAATACTTGACAAAATTAATTGTATGTATTTAAAGCATACATCATGATGGATATATACATTGTGGAATGAGTTCCAAGATCAAGATAATTAGCACATGCATCACCTCACATAGTTAACTTTGTTTTGTATGTGTGGTGAGAATATTTAAGATCTAGTCTCAGCCACTTTCAAGTATACGATACTGAATTACTAAATATAATAACCATGCTGAATATTAGATCCTTATACCCTTTGTACCCTTTTTTTGTCCTAATCTCCCTGCTCTTTCTCTCCCTCAGCAACTGCCATTCTATTCTCTGTTTCTATGAAATTGGCTTTTTTTTAAAGATTCTACTTACAAGTGATACCATAGAGTATTTGTCTTTCTCTGGCTTTTTCATTTATCATAATGCCTTCCAGCTTCATCCATGTTGTCACAAATGGCAGGACTTCCTTCTTTTTTATGGCTGAACAATATTCCATGTATGTATATACATCACATCTTCTTTGTCCCTCTGTTGATGGACACAGGTTGTTTCTATAACTTGGCCATTGTCAGTAATGCTGGAATAAATGGGAGTGCAAATATCTCTTTGAGTTAATGATTTCATTTCCTTCAGAGATACAGTAGAATGTGGGATTGCTGTAACATATGGTAGTGCAATTTCTAATTTTTTGATGAACGTCCATACTGTTTTCCATAGTGGATGCACCATTTTACATTCTCACTGATGGTGTTTAAGAGTTCCCTTTTCTCCTCATTCTCATCTACACTTGTTATCTCTTTTTAATGATAGTCATTCTAACAGTTGTGAGGTGATATCTCATTGTGGTTTTGATTTGCATTTGCCTGATGATGAGTGACGTTGAGCACCTTTTCATGGACCTTTGGCCATCTTTAAATCTGGAAAAATGTCTTTTCAGGTCCTTTGCTCATTGTCTAATTGGATTATTTAACTCAATGCTATTGAGTTGTATGAGAAAATGCTTTTCTATTAAGTACTAAGAACTCATAAGATTAATAACTTTGAGTTTAAAAATTTTGTATGGCAAAAATACTATAACAAATGGTAGGATTTGTTTTCTTCACATCTTAATATATTCTTTATTGTGGCTTTTATATAATGACAATATACTGGAAACAATCCAAATATCCATCAATAAGGTCTTGATTAAAAATTTGTGGTTTAGCGATGAAGCCCTTAAAGATAACATTTTTAGTGTAAAAAATGAAGATGTAGAAGAAAATATAATAGTATGTTGCCATTTGTAGAAAATAATTTTACAAAGAGTTAAAAAAAGACTTAAAAGCTGGAGGAAAATATTGAGAAATGAAATCCAATGAAAAGAAAAACATTTAGTAAGGATATATATACATATACATATACACATGTGATCAGGGCAACAAAGAAAATCCTTTTTAGAGGATGCACCTTCCATGGCAACTGGGGTCAGAATGGAAAAGACACTTACTTATCATTGCATAATCTTTATACATTCTCACCACACACACACACACAAACACAACTGGATTCAAAATAACCCAAAAAATAGCACTACTACTGTTGAAGACACTAGAGGGTGCAATGAGAGCACATTTGAATAGATGCTCACTTGCCAAATACGGTTTAGTAGAAATGATTTTAAGAACCATGTTCAGATGTTTAGTTACAGTAGACTTGTGTTTTTTTTTTTTTTTCTTAGCCTACATGTATGGAACTTCCAGAGGAACTGCTTCAACTCAAGGACTTCCAGAAGCAGCGCAGAGAGAGAGCTGCAAAAGAATATAGGGTGAATGAACAGGGACTCCTAATGAGGACAGTGCTCTATCCAAAGAAATCAGTGACAGAGGCTGCAGGGAAAGGGGGAAAAGTAAGAGGTTCCTTATTTTGTAGACCTTCCAGGCTGGGTAAAGCTCCACATTTTACATCTCATGAGAATGTAAATTTGCTCAAAGAAGGATCTAAGAGTGAGCAAACTACAACAGAATCTCAACATGTACTTCCCATAGACGAAGAAACCAGTGAAGGTTCTGGTACTAATAAGATTTGCTCTGAGTCAGAGGGGCCAGCGGACCAGAGAACAACTCAAAAAGAACAGCTTAAGATACTTGAGCAGGAGTTTCAAACAAGCTTATCTTTGAAAGAGGAGATAGAACAGTTATTGGTGGTAGGAAACCAGGAAGATCTAAAATGCACAAAAGGAGATGTTTCAGTGTCTCCTTCCCTTCCTCAGGAAAGCCAAGTGTCTCCAAAGTGACACCTTTCATCCTTTCAGAAAAGCTGTGCTTCCCATACTTCCTCCCTTTCCAGCCTTGGAGAAGACCCACTCCTGGATAAATCCTTCTCCAACTCTGCCTTAGCGATCTTTAATTTGCTCTTGAGGCTGTAAAGAAGGAGCCCATTTCCCCTGCCCTCAGGGCCTTTCTACGTGCTTGAGTTGCTCACGTTGTGAATTTAGTTCTGCCTCAGTCACAGGCTTCGGGGAAAACTCTGTCCTCTTGCTTAACTCCTACATTCCTGGAATTTGATTAGGATGGGAATGAATGTTAAATAATGGAAGAAGTAAATTTTCTGATTATGTCACTGTGCAGAAATGTTCCCAGTGGCCAGAGTGAATTATTTCTTATAATTTGGGTTTAGAGGATTTAAAGAGGGGAGAAATCTTGGGCTTAGTATCTGGAAGAATCTATACTTTTAAAATTTTGTTGTGTTTTTTGGTTTGAAGGAGGTTGTTAAAACTCTTAGCCATAAGTTTAAAAAAATTACAACTTTACCAGTACTTTTTCCCTTTTCAAAATATTAATTTTAATTTGTCAATTATACCTCAGTAAAACTGAAAATAATATTAACTTTATTTTTGAATTTTGAATGTTTTGTCTGTCACAAACTAGTTAATGTTATTACAAGAATTGATATCCCAGTTTTAATTTCTTGTCATCCCATTTACTTTTAGCAGGAGCTTCTTTTGAATATGTCTATTATGTAAACTTGAAGTTTGATTCCACTCCATTTGCTTGGAGTTGGAATACTTTCTTAGGGTGAAAGGAAGGCATCTTGTACTGAGCCTTTTTTGTATTGAATACTTGCCAGTTGCTCATATTCTTTTGTGTACAATAACCAATAAACCTGTTTGGTCATTAGCTTATCTCTCTCTTTTCTTCACTGGGTCAGGGCAGGAATATGTTGGAATATGTCTGGATGTCTAGATCTGGATTCAAGAAATCTGTCATTTACAGATGTAATGCTATATGGGACTCTTACTTATTGCACTTAGGGGAAACATAAAGACAGTCTATAATTAAGAACATCCTTGTCTACACTTGCCATTTCTAAGTGTCACTGAAGGAAGAGCTGTTCCCTTCCAGACTCCAGAGCCCAGATCAAATCTCAGTTTAGGATGAAGACAGGCCCAAGAGCAGTCAGCTCAGCCTTATAGTTGGTATGTCTTACTCTGTCCTTTGTTTAGAAGGTCTCCTGGGTTCCTGTTGGGTACCGAATGCATCTTCATAGAGAGCCCAGAATGTGGTTGCTTATGTTTACTCTGAGAAAAGCATGAATTCCTATATGTAACTCCGGGTCTGGGGTGTGTGAGGGAATATGTTCCCAGCCTGGGGCAAATTACCTTTGAAATCTAAATCAGTCAAAGGGAGAAATAAAGTGGGAGAAGAGAAGCCTGTTTATTTCTTGCAAGCAGTCATCCACTTCTGCTCACTGGTGTCTATCGCAACCAGGCTGCAAAAAGGGGACCCCACCCAACATCTCCAGTCCAGATGTGTCCTCGCTACCCCATGTAATCACCTGTTTGATACAGAGATGGACTACTTCTCTCTACCCCTTGTAAACACCTATAGATATGGAGATGCACTAAAGCCAGGGGAGAGATTCTGGAAATGGTGCAATTTTACCCACACTATAAATTCCCTAGAATTGATTTAGCTTCTTGTGGAACCATTCACTTACTACACAGAACACATACATCCAGGTTGCAAAAAAATATAACATTCTTCATATTTAAAAAAAACGTGTTCTTTCATTATGTTTGCTCTGTGACCATACTTAAGAACAATGGGACTGTTGGACCTTTGCTACACTGCTCGATATGGTACACATATTAGCCATATGTGGCTATTTAAATTGAAAAATAAATCAATTAAAGTGGAATAAAATTAAAAATTCAGTTCCTCAGTTGCACTTGCCTTATTTCTTATGTGCTCAGTGTCTACTGTATTGAACACCACAAATATAGAACATTTCCATCATTTCAGAAAGTTCTATTTGGCAGTGTCATTTGAGAAGTACTTTACCAGAACTAACAGAGCTTTTGGGGTTTCATCACAGTATTTTCTCAGTGAAACCCTCATAAACCTTGAACTGCATTTTTTTCCACATCCTCATTCTAGCCTACAGTACTTATCTGAATGCCATGTGTATGGCCGGACCCTACCATGAAGGTCTGTCCTTTGCTAGACAGACTGTAAAAAAATCCCTGGCTTATTCAAACCCTGTTGCTAGTGCTCTGTGCCGTTATTCAGATTTCTTGTCTAAATTTTGCCCAGAATTTTTGGAATCCTGGCTTCCTGGCCAAACCCATTGCTGATTCTTTACTTTGTATTTTTCTAGTTGAGAGTTCATAAACCATAATGCCTGCTTTCCCAAGCTCTGAGGGTCTTGCTTCAGTCTGCACTAATTTCCTGTGTCTGTCCTACTTAGGTCTGACCTTTCTGTCATGACCTATAATTAGAGATTCTTTCAAGTGATTGGATCCTTTTAGTTTGGGAATTAGGAAACAGAGTTAAATGACTAACCTGAAGAAAAATACAACATTGGAAACAGGACCAGTGTTACTTGTTTTTTTGGTCCATTCAATGTTTTTTTAAATAGAGGATGAAAAAGATCACTGCAGCATCTTTGCCTCCAGTTTGGCTGTGGGCTTGAGAAGTCATAACACAATAGAATTTCAATGCTCTATAGGCCTCTCGTTGTTTGGACACAAGGCAAGTCCCAACAGTAAGTGGAAGTGAGGCCTGGGGCAAATTAGAGGGTCTGGGGTTGGTTAGCCAGTTATACTTATGAAAAAGTGTGAAACCCAGTATACTTATCATAAAACCTCACAGAAAATTTAGAAAATAAATTTAAAAACCTCTTAAACATTATCCCACATTATACAACCCTTCCTATCATTTTGGCATTTTTAAGTTTTCTCTCATTTTTCCTCTCTTTACACACATAAAGCATAGTCACAACCATACCATAAACATACTTATTGTACTTGTTATATCATGTATTTTACCTAACAGCCAACACTTTTAATAGATGTTTCCTTTTAAAAATTGAAATGCTATTAAATAGAATTTGGGAAATACATAAAAACTTTACTCTTGTTTCTCTAACAGAAAAAGCAGGAAACATTTTTGTTAATTCTAGTGCTTATGCATAGGCTTTTCCTCTAAATAGTTGTAATCATACATATATGTGTATGTCCTGCTTTATGAATGTTTCCTATGCTGTAATACAACATTTGTAAAGATTTTTAATGACTGCATAATAGAATTTCTGAGAGGGTATAGTAGTTTATTTAACTGTATTTTGGTATATTTAGGTTGTTTCCAATTTCTTATTTTCTGCTTTTTCAAAGCTTTCTCCATGTTTTGAATCATTTCTACAATTTTTTTTACAGCTCTTGCTATGTTACTTTCCAAAAATGTAGTCAATTATATTCCCACCATGAGTTTTTGAAGTAATAATACACCATTGAGAGAATTGGATTTTTTTCTAGAGAGGCATGGCATACTTCTGATTTTCAAAATTCTAACTTCTTCATCCATAAATCTGAAGGGTTTCCTGTCATTTTTTATAGCTTACCTGTATTAGATACTATGAATATTAATGGAACATAAATATTGAGAATATTTGAATCCTGGTAATGTCCTTGGTATCTAAGTAAGATCAATATTATTGTTAAAATATTTTAATCGTGGAAACCCTAACATAAAATCAAAGTTATATACTCATAATAAAAGTTCTCTTTGAAATGTCTTCAGAACTCTTATTAAGGATATCATGGAAGATGATGTTTTATTGTTACATGAAACAAGAATCTTAGCTAAGTTGCTAGGTTCACCTTAAGACAAAGTTTTATACATTCTATTCCACATATTGTGGGATTTGAGCCAATGACTCTACAATTTAATAGACCTCTTCAAACAGGAAGAGCTGTCACATTGTAATCAGGGCTTAATCAGCAACCAGATCTTAAAATAACATTAAATGCTCCCAAAAATTGTCCAGACTATGCATCAATTTAGTCAGTCATGAACAGCGATTCTTAAACAATGGAGTAGAACAGAAAAATATCATAGTGCACTATGCATAGTAAGGGAAAGTATTCTGTGACACTTTTTTTCTCAGTTGTATGCCTGGTGTTCGTTTGCTTTACTCTTGGTTGCAGTAAAAAACAGTTTAAGATAAGCATAGAGGAAATTTGTATCTGTAAGTATTTATACAATAAAACAAGAATGAGCTAAAACCAGTGATCTTAGCTTCCACCTTAAGCTAGAAAAACTAGAATAAATTAAACTTCAGGTCAGTAGAAGGATGAAATAAAAAATGATAAGAGTAATCAATAAAATTTGAAGTGGACAGAGGAAATAAATAAAACCAAAACCTGATTTTTGAAAAGATCAATAAAATTGATAAACCTTTAACCACACTGACCAAGAAAAAAAAAACACAAATTACCAATACCAAGAATGAAAGAGAGATTAGCATTACAGATCCTACATATATTAAAAGGATAACAAGCGACTACTATGAACAATTCTATGCCCACAAATTGAACAACTTGGTTGAAATGGGCAAACTCTTGGAAACACAAATTACCAAAGTTGATTTAAAAAGAAACAGAAAACTTGAAAAGCCCCAAATCAATTAAAACATATTCACAATTTAAAACCTTACCTAAAGCAAATTTTGTACCCAGACAGTTTTATTGGTGAATTTCTAAAGAAGCAATATTACCAATCCTTCCAGGAAATAAAAAAGGGGGGGTCACTTCCCAGCTCATTTTATGAGGCCAGCATTACCCTGATACCAAAACCAGGTAAATTGCAAGAAAAGAGAATTATAGACCAATATCCGTCATGAACATAAATGCAAAAATCCTTAACAATATTAGGAAATAGAATCTAAAATTACATAAAAGTGTAATACATCATGACCAAGTGGAGTTTATTCCAGTATGATCAACTCAATGGTTAACTGAAAAAAATGTTCACAAAATTGTACATCTTCATGGTTAAAAAAGAACTCAATAAACTAGGATTAGCAGGAGACATCCTGTACCTAATGAAGGTCTTTAAAAAAAAACAAAACTATTGCTGATACCAAAAGTGCAGGCAGCAAAAGAAAAAAATAGACAAATTAGACTTTGTGAAAAAGTTTTAAATTTGTGTATCAGAAGATACTATTAAAAGAGTAAAAAGGCAACCTGAAGAATGGGAGACTGTATTTGCAAATCATACAGGTAAAGGATTCATGTCCAGAATACATGGATAACTCCTAAAATTAACAAAACAACAAATAATCTGTTTAAAAAGTAGGCTATGGTTTGAATAGATATTTGTCTGAACAAGATGTATGAATGGCCAATAAGCACATGTGCAGTGAAGCCAGTCTTTACTTCACACCATACAAAAAATTTACTCAAAATGTATGTAAATGTAAAAGACAAAACTACAAAAAATTTCAAAGGAAATGTAGGAAAAAATCTTCATGACACTAAGAAAGACAAAAATTTGTTATGTATAATGATATAAAAAGCAAAAACCTAAAGAAAAAAAACTACGAATTAGATATCATCAAAATTTTAAAGTTCAGCTCCTTGAAAGACACTTCAAAGAAAATGAAGATGCAAGCCATGGACTGCTAGAAAACCTTTCTCATTCATATATTCTGACAAAGGATTTGTATCCAGTATATATAAAGAAGTCTTAAAACTCAATAAGACAATCCAATTTAAAAATGGCAAACGATTTGAATATAAATGTCACAAAAGACAATAGAAGAATAGCCAGTGAGCACATGAAATGATGTTCAGTATTATTCATTATCAGAGAATGTAAATTAAAACTCAGTGTGATACTACTACACACTGACTGTAGTGGCTAAAATTAAAAAGACCAACACCACCAAATATAGATGAGAATGTAGAGCAACCAGAACTCTCATATACTGTTGATGAGAATGTAAAATGGTGCACCACTTGGAAAAAGTTCTGGCTATTTCTTCAAAGTTCAATATTCATTGACCAATGACCCAGAAGTTCAACTCCTCAGTATTTATGCATCAATAAAGTTGATTTCTTTTTAAAGTCAAAGGAAAGACTGACAATAGCAAGTGTTGTAAGATGCAGAGCAACCAGAACTATAAAATGCACAACCATTTTAGAAAACAGTTTCCTATAAAATTACCAAAATTTAAAAGTTGATAATAATCCATTTTATTGTATCCTTATACCCCATAATCCATGCCTAGGGATTTATTCCAAGAGTAATGAAAGCATAGATCTACACAAAGAGTTGGACACAATGCTCATGATTGTTTTATTCTTTTTTTTTTGGTATTATTAACATAAAATCACATGAGCAACATTGTGGTTACTAGAGTCCCCCCATTATCAAGTCCCCACCACATACCCCATTATAGTCACTGTCCATCAGCGTAGTAAGATGCTATAGAGTAACTAAGGTAACTTCTTGTCTTCTCTGTGCTCTACTGCCTTCCCCATGCACCCCCCCCACATATGTGTGCTAATCATAATGCCCTTTATTCCCCTTCTCCCTCCCTTTCCACCCACCCTCTCCAGTTCCTTTCCCTTTGGCAACTCTTAGTCCATTCTTGGGTTCTGTGAGTCTGCTGCTGTTTTGTTCCTTCAGTTTTTGCTTTGTTCCTATGCTCCACAAATGAGTGAAATCATTTGGTACCTGTCTTTCTCTGCCTGGCTTATTTCACTGAGCATAATACCCTCTAGCTCCATCCATGTTGTTGCAAATGGTAGGATTTGTTTTCTTCTTATGGCTGAATAATATTCCATGTGTATATGACTGCCTTATCTTAATAGTCCTTACCTGGAATCCAAATTTCCAACAACAGGTGAATAGATAAAGTAGTATACAGTGGACTAGTGCTCAGCAATAGAAAGCAACAAACTCATGGCCAACTCTCAAAAAAGTTTGCAGAGCTAAAGAAGCCAGATGCAAAAGAGTACATACTGCATGATTCTACTATATGAAACTTCAGTAAAAACAAATGTGACAGAAAGCAAATCGGAGTTTGACTGAGGCTAGGGACAGGAGTTGGGTATTGACTGCAAAGAGGCACAGGTGAATTTTTCAGGTGATATGAATGTTCTATTTTTTTTTTTTTTGAGGGGGCATCTCTCATATTTATTGATCAAATGGTTGTTAGCAACAATAAAATTCTGTATAGGGGAGTCAATGCACAACCATTAATCAACTCCAAGCCTAATTCTCAACAGTCTCCAATCTTCTGAAGCATAACGAACAAGTTCTTACATGGTGAACAGTGCAAGGGCAGTCATATCACAGAAACTTTCGGTTTTGATCATGCATCATGAACTATAAACAATCAAGTCAGATATGATTATTCATTTGATTTTTATACTTGATTTATATGTGAATCCCACATTTCTCCCTTTTTTTTAAAAATAAAATGCTGAAGTGGTAGGTAGATGCAAGATAAAGGTAGAAAACATAATTTAGTGCTGTAAGAGGGCAAATGTAGATGATCAGGTCTGTGCCTATAGACTAAGTATTAATCCAAGCTAGACAAGGGCACAAATGTTCTATATTTTGACTATGGTTGTTACATGAGAGTACAGATTTGTCAAAAGTCATTGAATTGTACATTCATTTTACTGTATGTAAATTATGCCTCAATAAAATTTACTTTAAAAACATTTGGAAGCCACTGGTCTATAGGAGAAATAATCATCAGGGTCACAACATTTTGTTAAATTATATCAATAAAGAAGCAGCAAACATGTGTTGTTAATAGATAAAATTTAAACAAAATTTAAAAAGAAAGAGTAATATGTGCACATGGTTATAAAATAAATGTACAGAAGGGCTTATAATGAAAATGAATATCTCCTTTCCCCATCTTTTTCCAACCTGAGTACTCTTCCCAAGATGTATTTACTATTAATATTTTAATATTTTCCCTACTTTTTCCTCAGTGAACTAGACCATTGTCTGGTAGATATGGAACAGTTGATGAAAGGCATTGTGACGCAAACCAGAAGAGCCAATAACTTAAGCCTATTTGCAATAGTAGCCTCATTTGTATGAGACACTTCCACATTCTGAAGTTCTCAAATTCCCCAGAGTACTTTACTGTTTATTACTTGAAAGCCACCTGATGGTTAACTCTAAATGTTTTAAATAAAAACTTTGTAATTAAAACAAATTCTAACAAAAACATTCCTTAGGAAGAGCCAAAACGGCAAATTCCAGGAATGAGGGAAATAAGAGAAAGAAGTTCTCTTGGTTATTGTGTAACTTGTTGGGTTGCCATCCATAGTTTACTTTATAAGAAGCCACTCAAA